>NC_133197.1:14117500-14287500 GCF_049306965.1 Danio rerio
TTGTCCTTGTGGGTTTCCTCCGGGTTCTCCGGTGTCCCCACAAGTCCAAAGACATGTGGTACAGGTGAATTGAGTAGGCTATTGTCTGTAGTGTATGTGTGTGAATGAGTGTGTGGATGTTTCTCAGTGATAAGTTGCAGCTGGAATGGCATCCGCTGCGTAAAACATATGCTGCATGAGTTAGCGGTTCATGTGGCGACCCCGGATTAATAAAGGAACTAAGCCAAAAAGAAAATGAATGAATGAGTGAATGAATGAATAAATAAATATTTTTAAAGTAATTAAATATATTTTTTTCAATTATAGATGTTTATTTGACAAAAAACAGGCAGGAGAAAATTGTTTGAATGAATAAAACATACACAGAAACGACAAGACCAACAACAAAGTAACGTCCATACAAAAAATAAATAGCTTAACTAAAATATAAACCTACAATAAATCTATAAAACAATCAAAATATATATAAAAAATAAAACAAAATGAATGAATAAAAAAACAAATGAATGCGGAATAAAAAAACTCAACATCTAATAAAAAACAAAACAAAACAAAACATTCTGACATGCCACAGACGTACCGCACATGTGCGCATCTTCATCAGAGTTGTCTCCGCAGTCGTCCTCACCATCACACAGCCAAACCAGCAGCTTACACAGTGTATTATTACACACAAACTCATCTGCACGACACGACAGAGACCCTGCAGACAAAAACATATGATGCGTTTATCATCTAATATACAATGAAAATGTAACATGCAATTCGTTGCTATTTTCAGACCAGCGCAACCCCAATTTTATAACTAAAGTGTTTTTAAACACACTTGGTTATTATTGTTCGCTTATTCATTTGCTGGCAATTAAACCTTGAATTTAGAAATAGCTTTGAAACAAATCTTTGTGCTTAACAAACAAAATTAAATATGTAGGCTATTGGATGTCTTAAGTGGAGTGTGTACAACACCACGAAAGTAAAGGAGTGAAGTAAAGACCTAAAGTAAAGAGAAAGTAAAGAGGCTAAATGAAGGAGGCTCATTCTTTATTGTTGTGCTACAGATAATCTGTTTAACTGTTTTCTCACTAGTTAAGTGTTCAGTTTTTACACTTACAAAGTCCATCATGTCAATAGCAAATGTGGCATGGCGTGACACAACTGACTCTTAAAGGGAATGGGAGATGAGACTCCGATTAGTTTAATGTTTGTTATGCTCAAAACACACCCACAACTCACTAAGACAATAAGCACCACCCTGTTAGACCATGTACCATGGCACAAAGCATATTTTTCCAACCTTAAAATAGCAAAAATGGAATTTGAACACGTCCTTAAGCTTTTGCACCATGTGCTTTAGACTTTGCGCATAGATCATTAAAAAGTAGCCCTTAGTGTTAAGTGTAAACTAAAGCATGTATTATTTTCACAGCATTCATCGCGCATATTTATCAAGGGTGCCAATACTTTTGACCACGACAACATACAATAACTCTCGCTCAAAAGAAGCTTTACTGCTTTCAAAACAGGAACAGGACACTAATGCGCACTCTATTGAAGGAAACTTTCTGAATGTCTGAACACATTCAAGGATGATCTTTGCACATTTTAATTAAATATTTAAATAACAACTTCACATGTAATTTAAAGCTGAAGTTGAAAGAAAAAAATTATCAATTGAAGAGCAGTTTGTGATTTCTATATGACGTCTAACCATTCACAGCATTTGTAAAGATTTAGTTGAAAGACTATTTTTTTTAAAAATACAGAAACGCAAGATGACATTGAGCTGCTTTTAATCAGGATAGTCTGAAAAGACGGTTTTACTTTAACAAAACATTGAAGAAGACCTGATGATGAACTTTATGGAGCCCCATTTAGTTTCTTCAGGTTGAAATGGTCAAAGAAAAGCAAAAGAAAGTGGAAGGATTGTGTTGTATAAACTGACCCTGGATCAGGCTTTTAAAGGGCTGAGTTTAGAAAGCAGGTTTGAAGAGGCTGTCAGACTCATCCTGCTTTTCTCACCTCTTTCTTTGTCATCGGCTCGGAGAAAAAGAAGGCTTTTCTGGTAGGTGTTTGACAGGAATGGGCATTAATATCGCAGTGTTTTCCTGAATAAATGACGACAGGATAGCAGGATAGAAATGTGCTGATAAAAGGCTCTTAAAAAAAAATGTTCAAAACAAACTTCAAATGGAGTAAAAAAAAAAAAGTACATTTGAACATTTTCTAAAAGAAAGTTAAATAAAGATGCAAAGAAAATAATTATAAATATATATATGCAATTATATATATAATTATATACATTATAAGTTATAAACAAATAACTTTTTAAAATTATTCTTTAAACAATTAATATTATGGTGTTATTTGAATACATATTTTAAAAATAATATTACATTAAAAAAAGAAAATTTATTTTAAAAAGTTAGTTCAGCTCTCTCTCTCTCTCTCTCTCTCTCTCTCTCTCTCTCTCTCTCTCTTTATATATATATATATATATATATATATATATATATATATATATATATATATATATATATATATATATATATATATATATATATATATATATAGCAATATCACACGAGTAGCAGTGCGATTTGGCTATATATCGGCACTGGTGGTAGGTGTATGTTGGCACAAGGCCGCAGGCTGAGTGCCTTAGTTTGACTTAGTAACAGTTTGACGGCATAATTGTGTATATAAAAACAAAATCAAACATGGAGAGTATCAAAAACCCTTTTGTATGGGGAACTACTTTCTTCCACCTTGGATTCAAATCATAAGCTGACAGTTAAACAGCTGATCAAGCGTCTTTTAAACTTTAGATCTGTAGTGTCTGCTTTTTGCTGGTTGTATGTGGGCGGAGTAATACACAGAGGGTAAAGAGGCTGTACGGGTGCTGATATTATTCAAATATATCACAGCTATCAGCCAATTAGATTCAAGAACTAGACAGAACTGTTTTATAAATATACATATTTAGTAATAATAAAATAATAATAAATATAAACACACACACACACACACACACACACACACACACACACACACACACACACACACACACACACACACACACATGTATGTATGTAGGTATGTATGTATGTATAAACACAAATAAACACACTAACACATATAAACAACATTTAAAAAAAATAAACAAAATGCATCATACTACAAACAACAAAAATAAATAATATTAAATTTAAATTTTTAAAATTATTTAAATTAAATAAACAAATAAATTCACAAACAAATAATAAACACACACAAACAAAAATAAAAAACATTTAAAAATGAACAAAATGCCTCAAACTACAAGCTGAAACAACAAACAAAACAAAACAAAACAAAACAAAACAAAACAAAACAAAACAAAACAAAACAAAACAAAACAAAACAAAACAAAACAAAACAAAACAAAACAAAACAAAACAAAACAAAACAAAACAAAACAAAACAAAACATTCTGATATGCCACAGATGTACTGCACATGTGTGCATCTTCATCAGAGCAAAAAGCTTATGTAGAACGTTCCATTGTAACAGCCACAGCCCCGGATTCCGCCATTTTGGAGTGAAAAGCGATCGGCTGGCTATTGGATCTTATTGCTGTCGCAATGGCGAGCAGCCGCTTTGCTTTGTTTTTTATTAATTTATTTAAAAAGCGCATTAAAACTGAGATACTACCTGAAAGACGAAAATACAACACTTACTATCACAATCATCAGCACTTCTAATAGTTTATTTTACAGACTTATAATATGCTGTTGTTCTATTGGAGCTTTCATTCCAAAATGGCTACCGCGCCACCTAGTGGCTGTTTCCCAAATTGCACTAGAGTGTCGCCTCTTGGTGATTCTATGCTCCTTGATCAGAGTAAACAAACAAAACAAAAACAAAACAACATAAAAGGCGGAAGGAGACTCATTTTATGAGTAAAATCCAAAGACCATCAGAGCCAAGATTGTGTAACTCGCAAACTCATGACAAATATGAAACATGAAGAAAGATTTCTTATAATCTGAACATCAGAACAATGACTTTAAGCAGAAAACAACAAAGAAATGAAATGAACTTGCTGATAGGTTGAAGCTGTTGTTTGATGTAAACTCGTCCTCAGGAGACACAGGTGTTGTTGTGTCTCCCCTACAAAAATCAACAAGCGCAATTTTTCCAAACACTGAAATGAAGCCTTTCATGTAGTCGCTTGTCAGATATCAAGTGCAAACGCAGAACCTTTCATCCTCGCCAATTTCAACAAATATTGTGGAAATGACTGCTCTAGCGGAGGCTGGAGGTGTTTCTGATCTGCCGTAATGTGTTCATGTTTCCTGTAATCCCTTAGGTCTGAGATCAGACAGTGACATGTAGCACTTAACATAGTATATATACATATCACAAATGAATATTGCATAAAATCATACATAGAGGCCTGTGGTAAAGATTTAAACATGTTACATGTTTTTTGTGAGTATATTTAGAAGATTAGTGAAGACTCTTTGGTAAATGTAATAAATTGTAAAATGTATTAAATGCTGGATAAGCTGGCGGTTCATTCCGCTGTGGCCCTGATAAATAAATGGAAAAAGAAGAAGGAAAATGAATGAAGGGTTTTCAAAGTGGAATCGGTAGTTTGAGTATTATTATTAAGTTGAAATTGAACCAAATTCTTAAAATTATGAGGTCATATGTGGCACAGTATTAAATATCTGGCATATTAAATTGAACAAAAAAAAAAATAAATAAAATTAAATTAAAAAATAAAATAAAATAAAACAAAACAATAAATAAATAAATAAATAAATAAATTAAATTAAATATATTTGAATTTATAACAATTTATAATCAACTATATAATAATAATAATAATAATAATAATAATAATAATAATAATAATAATAAACAACTATTATTATTATTATTATTATTATTATTATTATCATTGTTATTATAACAATTTGAACCAATTTCTTCAAACTATGATTTTATGTCGACCTTTATAAAATATCTGTTATACATTAAATAAATAAAATAAATACATTAGAATTTAAAATAATTAATAATAATAATAATAATAAGCATTAATAATAATTTATTATTTCAAAATAATTAGTTATAATAGTGAAAAAATATATAAAAATCTATATATAAAAAACTGTGAAATATTTTAAATGTGATGGAATATAAAATTATCTTTACTGTAAGAAAAAAAACTAACAGAAAGAATGTTTGAAAACAAAATAAATATAATAATATGATTAATACTATTGTTCACAATGTCAATTGCACAAAAAAAAAAAATTAACATAAAAAAAGCGAAAAATAAAAGTGAATGGCCTTTCAGGCTCCAGTAATTAAAGACCAAAATAACCTTATAATATTAAGTAGTGGGTTGACCAGGGGCGTAGCTAGGGTCGAAAGGAGCCAAAATGAGCCCAAATAAGAAACAGGTACTGCTAAACAGCTGCTTATTTAAATACCTGACACAAAAGCTGTGTTAAGTGAAATGTGCAGGATGTATGTGGTAATTTTAAGTACTTGGATAACAAAACAAATGTTGTGCAACCTATTTTTGCAAAATATTTCAAAAGATCAGGGGCTTTTGACAATACATCAGGGGCTTAAGCCCCCAAAAGGCCCCCTGCGCTACATCACTGTTGAGAAGACAATGAAAACATACGTTTTGTATAAGCACATAGTATACAGTCCTAATACTATACAGTCCTAAGTTTAACTTTTAGAACATTTACACTAAAACTCTTTCCCTTTACCTAAAAAGTTAAATCTGCAAAATAACGCAGGGGTCAGTGAGGGATGTGGATGTTTTACCGTGGTCACAGTTATCCTCATCGCTCTGATCGAGGCAATCGAAGACTCTGTCACACCTCCAGCGTGCAGGAATACAGTGAGCTCGATTACGACATAGAAACTCGTCCTCTTTACACTCGCTGAGACAGTCCACCTGCACACACACGCACACGCACACACACAAACACAAACACACAAACACACACACACTTAAGGATTTTTATCCTGTACAGACTGTATTTTCTGCCCTTATTTTTACATTCGACCCATGGGGAGCTCAATTTAGGTGACACGACTCTTTTCAGATCTCCACTGTATTTATTAGCCATGCCCCTAAATTCTGAACTGGCTGAAAGTGTGTTTTGGGTATTGGTTTGACACTCTGGTTATAAATGTTTGTTAAAAATTGCATGGAGTACATCTTTAACAAATCCTGTTTGATTTTAATCTACTAAAGGTCCATTAACACCAACACCATAATGACAAATAGAAATATAAGAATAATTTGACAGAAATTTGGACAATAAATATCTTTTTTTAAAGCCACATACTGCAGTTTCATAGTCTTATGGAAAGTGTTTACAATATTGTTTCTTTCTGCTATGTATTATTGTTAAAGTTGTGTTCTGATCTGTGCTGGTGTTTTACATTCAGAATGATTTCTAGAATTATATCTTTTGCCCTTAATTGCTCTTAAACCTCAGGTAGATTTTGTAACTTGGGGGCGGTTTCAATGACAATGATTTCAGTTAAAAACGGAAAAGTTTTTCGCATTTATTTACACAAGAAAGTTTACATTTAGTAAACGCTTTTGTCCATGTTTTGTCCAACTGAGACTTTCAGAGATACAACAAGAAGAGGCAATACACACAAGAAGCACTAGTTATACAAAGGTACTAAGAATTAAGTAGAGTAAGCAGGGGAGAGTGTTTTTTTTTTTTTTTAAATAGAGAGAAGGTGTTTCTACAGGTGGTTTATCAAGCCCACTTACCGATGTAAAAGCACACTTTATAAATGCAGTGTTGGTTTTAAAGATATGGAGTGATTCTAAGAAAGTGTCTGGTGCAAATGTGCAAAACTGGTGCAAGTGTTGGTTACAATGTCAGAGAGATGAATGAGTGTGTTTTCTAAAGGTGGTTTGTCCAGCCTACTCACCTGTGTTTATGAATTTTTTTTGAGATATGAAGTGATTTCTAAGAAAGTGTCTGGAGCAAATGTGCAAAACTGGTGCAAGTGTCGGTAACAGTGTCAGAGAGATAAATGAGATGAATGTGGTTTATCAAGCCCACTCACCTGTGTGAGGCACACTCACAATTGCATATTATTTTGAGGTTGTTGTGTGGTGGGAAGGGGAGTGAGAAAAGAGGGGTGCTGATTTTGTTCACAGGGGACTAGGCCATCTTTGTTGTTGTTTGAACGGTATTATTGAATCAGCAGTTCTTGTGGGAATGGGAAGATCATTCCATCAGCGTGGAACATTGAATGAAAAGGTTTTGGAACGTGACGTTATTTTTGAGACTGAATGCACATACAGTTGAAGTCAGAATTATTAGCCCCCCTGAATTATTAGCCTCCCTGTTTATTTTTTTCCCCAATTTTTGTTTAACAAAGGGAAGATTTTTTCAAAACATAGCAGTTTTAATAGCTAATTTCTAAAACCTGATTTATTTTATCTTTGCCATGATGACAGTAAATAATATGTAACTAGATCTTTTTCAAGACACTTCTATACATTTTGAAGTGACATTTAAAGGCTTAATTAGGTTAACTAGGCAGGATAGGGTAATTGGGCAATTTATTGTATAATGATGGTTTAACAAAAGGTTTAACAAATTTGACCTTAAAATGGTGTTTAAAAACTTTAAAACTGCTTTTATTCTAGCCAAAATGAAATAAGACTTTCTCCAGAAGAAAAAAAAAATATTATCAGACATACTGTGATTTCCTTGCATTTTCCTTGTACTGTAATTTCCTTGCTCTAATAAACATCATTTGGGAAATATATAAAAAAAGAAGAACAAATTCAAAGGGTGGCTAATAATTCTGACCTCAACTGTATATATTTAAAAAGTATTTTTGTGTCTGTGTAAACACCTGAAAATGATGACTTCATATCTGTGCATAGTATAAGTTTAAGGTGTTAAAATGTGTTTTAGATTAAAGGCATTTTTGCAGATAAAAATGGATCCTTTTCCATTTTGGCTACATTTTTGTTGTGCAAATTAACCACTTGTCAACTGAAATTCGACTAAATCTAAAATGATACAGATGACTAAAATATGACTATAATTAAATCACATTGTCACAATTATGATGGTGTAACGGCAGTAGAGGCAGTGCAACTGTAGCGATAATTAGTACTATGCGATTCTAAACTGCAGTAGAAATAAAAACCAAGTCAAGGTAAACATGGGGGCCAGTTCATGAAAAGCATCTCAAATGAAGGGCCGGAGAGATATGACTTGCAATATGAGTGATGAAACAACAGCAATGTGAGAGCCCATATGCTGTATTTTGCTCCTTAAGACACCCACGTTAGCATTGTACAATAGACTTTTTTTTTTTTACAAACATTCCAATGTTGTATTTCAAAGCACAACAAAAGCAGTGACTTAAGTCTTCTTCTACTTTCTCTCCGGCAGGCGCTTCAGGCTCCCCCGGACAAAAACCAGCAGACTGAGGAACAGCTTTTTCCCCAGAGCTGTCTCCCTCCTGAACTCTGCCCCCCACTGACTCTTTTGCCCCCCAATACACCCCCCACTCTCCTCTAACTTAAACTCCTCGCAATAACTGCACTGTTTAACATTTGCACATTTAAAAATTTGCACATTCACTGCACCACATTAAACTGTTTACTTATTGAACTGTACATACCCACTGCATATGGACATTTGTAATTATGTAGACACCCACTATAAATATACACTTGTAATCTACTACTGATTATTAATAGCAACCTGTACATATATTCATATATGTTACATATACACTTGTAATCATGTTTATCTATCCCTGTACATATATTCATATATTGTAACATATACACTTGTAATCATGTTTATCTATCTGCACACTACTGATTATTAATAGCAACCTGCACATATATTCATATATTGTAAATCTGCTCATAGCTTATCCAACCTGTATATAATGTTCATAGTACATCCATCTGTAAATATCACCATAGTTTTTCTATAACTGCACTTTATAACTTATTCCTGTATCCTGCACTTGCTGCTATTGCACTGCTGGTTAGACCTAAACTGCATTTCGTTGCATTGTACAGTACTTGTACATGTGTAATGACAATAAAGTTGAATCTAATCTAATCTAATCTAATCTAATCTAATCTAATCTAATCTAATCTAATCTAATCTAATCTAATCTAATCTACATTCAGACACATTAATATGTTATGTTTTGAACTGCATAACAATTATGAATGTAACAATTATAGATTTTGGTTGTACAATTATGTAGTCTAAAGAATAATCATGGTTTCACGGTTATCACGTCTAATGTAAATTTAAGCTTTAGGTAAGTATTTAAATGAACTGTTATCATCTGCGTTCATACATAATCATTTAATCCTTTAACCAATCCATACTTGAAACAATACAGCCTACAACTATGTGGACACCTATTCATTGTACATATCGCTGTCAATTTTACATTACTCTTTTTTTTTTTTTTTTTTTTTTTTTTTGAGGAGTGTGATGTTGTATTTTGCACTGTTGTTGAATTTGCACTGTCTGGAGCAAGCACCTAAGCTTTTCATTAATCATAGCACACGTGCTGCTGATGATGTGACAATAAAAGTGATTTGATTTGATTTAATAATTTGTAATAATTCGTCTAACATATCTTTTGTTTACATTGCACTGAAAGCCACGCACAACTGTCACCGCTATATTGTGAGATGTTTACAACTGGGTGTGCCTGGAAGGTGCGAGTGCGTCACTTTGAGCGCGCATAGTGCCATATATTCTTACATTGGAACAAAACGAACTTGCGTGTGAAAAAGGCGCGATATGTGAATGGCCCGATGCTATAGGAAATCCAATGTGCCTGCATATTAGCCTCGGAGTATAAGCTCGGAACTTTAAACTAGCGCACAGGTGGCATAACTTTGTTTAGTTGCAGCAGTTTTGTTCCGTGCAACAGAAATGCGGCGTTGAGAAGCCTTTACGATTAAGTATTCAAACGTTTTTGAAGTTAAATTGTTTTTTGAAATTAAATAACCCTGTTGTATTATATTGTCAGTATCTCAGTATATCTGTATCGTATCATATCATATCGAATAAGTATTTTATTTTGTGGTATCAGCTGCAACAGGAAGCTCCAGTATTATAATGTGCACCTAAAATAATCTCACAGACGTAAAAAGACTAAAATTAATTTGGATAATAGTACATTTTTTACAGGTTTTTCTATTACATTTTCCCACATTGTTTAATAAGAGACCTCATTTATGTTGTAATAATCCAAGTTTTAATACCCAGGGTCTCCTTTAAGAAATGTGTCCTCTTTAGTGAAGACTGTTGACCTTCTACAGCTGGAATTGTTTTTTTTTTCTATATATGTATTGTATATATGTCTCTAGTGGGGCCTTTGAAAAATAGGTCTGTTTTAATGGTGTTTATTAGGACAGGCAAACTGGCGTGAACTGTTGACACTGCATTATGAGTGAGGGTGTAATTAAAGCAAAGTCTCTGGAGAAAGAAGACCAGCGTCTGGAGGAAACACCAAGACACAATGCTGAAATACTGCGCAATGGTGTGTTATACTTACATATAAAAGAGAGTGTTCACCTAAGTCTGCATTATGACATCTTTTTAAGTGATTTTGAGCTACTTTTAGGGCTTGGTATGACATTAAACATTATAGGCCCCTCCACTTTTACTGCACTGATGAAAACTGCAGAAACAAATTTCAAAATAATTATTTAAAACTATTTATTCACTATAAAAATATAGGTAACACTTTAAAATAAGGTTCATTAGTTAATGCATTTACTAACATGAACAAATCATAACCAACACATGTACAGCATTTATTAATCATAATTGAACATTTACTAATGCATTATTAACATCCAAGTCCATGCTTGTTAACATTAGTTAATGCACCATGAGTTAACATGAACTAACAATGAACTATTGTATTTTCATTAACTAACGTTTATTAACGTGGATAACTACTGTAGTAAATGTATTGTTCATTGTTTGTTCATGTTAGTAAATGCATTATTTAACATTATCTAATGAACCTTATTGTAAAGTGTGACCAAACTATATATTTAAAGTATTTATTTGTTGGTAAAAGAAAGCCTTATGATGGTATGGGAGAGGGGTAATTTACTTTAATTGTAATTAATGTATTTTAACGTATTTTTAATTAGATTTTTAATTATAGAATTGTATTATAATTGTATATTATTATTATTATTATTATTATACAATACGTTTTTATTGTTGTCTCATTATATTTGCATTTAACTGTATAAGTTATAAGATTTATTAAAAATATTTAATGGTGTGTGTGCACAAAAAACAAACACCAACTTAACAACAATAATTATGGACTTTTGAATCAATTAAAATAAGACAATTGTGTACAATATTATTTTGTTTTATGAATTATATTTAATAATTTATGAAAAGTGTTCTGAAGTTTTGTGCTCGAAAACATTTGAACATCCATTACTATTGTTTATTTTGAAAATATATTAAATTAATTATGTGAGTGAACTATTATTATTAACAAAATACATTGCCAATTATGTTAATTATTATTATTATTATTATTATTATTATTATTATTATTATTATTGTTATTATTATTAATAATAATAATAATATTAGTAATAATAATAATAATAATAATAATAATAATGTTGTTATTATTATTATTATTATTATTAATAAACTACATTGTCAGTAATGTTTTAATAATAATAATAATAATAATAGTAATAATAATAATACTGTTGTTATTATTATTATTATTATTATTATTATTATTATTATTATTATTAATAAACTACATTGTCAGTAATGTTTTAATAATAATAATAATAATAATAATAATAATAATAATAATAATTATTATTATTATTATTATTATAGTATTATTATTATTATTATTATTATTATTATTATTATTATTATTATTAATAATAATAATAATAATAATAATAATAATAATAATAATAATAATAATAATAATAATAATAATAATAATAATAATAATCTACACTGGTAATACTGCAGACTGCAGTATGTAATCACTAAATAATTACATTTAGAAATAAATGACCAAAATGACTTGTAACAACAATAACAATATGATCCATAACTCTCTTTCTCACACACACAGAAACAAAAAACACATAATAATGTATTATTCAGTGTGTATGAACTAAACTGACCTCATCTGACCCATCTGCGCAGTCGTTCTGTCCATCGCAGCGCTGAGCAGCCAAAACACAGCCTCCTCCAACACACACATACTCGTTCAGACCGCAAGCCGTCGGCCGAGCTGCACAAACACAACATCAACACAACATCAAACTCACACTCCTTTGAAACATTCATCAACAATAAAAGATGCGTGTGTTCCTGGAAAGCTCCGCGTGACTCTTCTCTGCTGTAGAGTCTGAGAGACCTGGCCTGCACTTTCTCAAGTGTTTTCAGACGCATTAATATTAATCACAGGGTAAAATTCCCCTGACTTTCCTCGAGTCGACAGGGGGAAAAAAAAGTGTGAGCTTTCTGAATGCATCTGCAGCGCTTCTTACGGTCAGAATATTTCAGTCAGCGGTCGCAGCCGTGGATATACTCGGGTAATCTGGCCACAGCAAACCAAGATGAAAAATTCAAGAGCCAGACTGAAAAAAGACAGGAGAGAGACCTTCACTTAAAAAAAAAAGAAGAAAAAGAATAGAGAAAGAGAGGGAGACACTTTTAAGTCTCTTGGGGTTAAAAAATACAGATGAAGTGGAGGTTCACAAAATGCATTATTCGTAGCTCTGGAATATTCTTTTTGCCTTGGGAATTTAATCATAAATAAAAAATAAATAAATAAAAAATACATTTATATGCATGTTACATAAGTATATATCAGCATCGTTTTTTGAGTCTTGAAGTAAAATAAGAATAAACTGAGGTAAACTAAAGATTAACAATGAAACATAATAAACTGATCTAGAATGCAAGAAAATATTCTAAGATGAAACTAAAAATGGGCAGCACATAGTGGCGCAGTGGGTAGCACAATCGCCTCACAGCAAGAAGGTTGCTGGTTCTAGCCTCGGCTATTGGCATTGTGTTGAGTATGCATGTTTTCCCTGTGTTGGTGTGGGTTTCCTCCGGGTGCTCCGGTTTCTCTCACAGTCCAAAGACATGTGGTACAGGTGAATTGGGTAAGCTAAATTGTCCGTAGTGTATGTGTGTGAGTGAGTGTATATGAATGTTTCCAGGGTTGCGGCTAAAAGGGCATGCGCTGCATAGAGCATATTCTGGATGAGTTTGCGGTTCATTCCACTGTGGCGACCCCAGAATAATAAAGGGACTAGGCCAACAAGAAAATGAATGAATGAATATATAATATAATATAATATAATATAATATAATATAATATAATATAATATAATATAATATAATATAATATAATATAATATAATATAATATAATATAATATAATATAAGTAGGTAGGTAGTAGGTAGTGCTGTCACCTCACAGCAAGAAGGTCACTTTAGAGCCTCAGCTGGGTCAGTTGGCGTTTCTGTGTAGAGTTTGCATGTTCTCCCTGCGTTCACGTGGGTTTCCACCGGGTGCTCCGTTTCCCCCACAGTCCAAAGACATGCGGTACAGGTGAATTGGGTAGGCTAAATTACCCATAGTGTATGAGTGTGAATGAGTGGCATCCGCTGTGTAAAAACGTACTGGATAAGTTGGCGGTTCATTCCGCTGTGGATATAATTTAATTTTGACTTAAATCTCTGGGGCAAGAAGCATAACTATCTGTTAATTTATGTATTTATGTATTTATTTTTATAATAAATGTAAAAAAATTAATATAATTAAATGCATTTTTAAATTAGTAGTTGTTTTTGTTTTGAGGTTTGAAGTAAAATAGGATTAACTAAATTAGACTAAAATTACTAAAAAACAATGAAGACATAAATAACCAATCTAAAATACAAAACATTAAAAAATACAAGAAATTGAATGAGTTATTTTGATTCACTAAAATAATTAAGTTAGAATGATATTACCACTAAAATTACTTTTCATTACTAAATATCATCATTAAAAATAAGTTAATGCATATTAAAACTAACTATAAATTTGACTTAAAATCTCAGAGGAAGAAAATAACTTTCGATTAATATTTACATTTTCTTTAATAATGAATAAAAAATTAAAACAAATATTATTATATGCATGTTAAATTAGTATACCAGGGTTGTTTTCTGATGCCCTTTCAGCTGCAACTTAGTACTGGGAAACATACATACACGCTCATTTACACACATACACTATGGCCACTTCAAATTCACTTATAGCGCAACCTATAGCACTAGAATTCTGCACTGAGATTTCCAGGGGGAAGATGCATATACTGCAGCTCTGATACTATAAAAATTCAGAATATGAGAAATCCATCTGGAGGAGAGTAAGTGGATTTGCCATCTGTTCCTCAAGAAGGCATGAAAAGCGAGATCAGATAAGAGCGTGATATTTTGCCTTCTTGTATTTTCTGCAGTAAAAGCAGAACAGGTAAAAAAAAAATGCAACCTCTTTTGCAGCATAAATGGTGGCGGAGTGCTAGCAGGTGTACTGTACTTATACTGAGTGTACTTAAGCTGCAGCTTTTTGACTTAAAGGAGCGACTTTTAAGCAGGAACAAGCCGTTCCCTCTTTGGGTGACATTTAAAAAAAAAAAGATTTTGGGAACAGCAGATGAAAAGCCGAGGCCCATTTAGATGTTTGTTTTTAAGTGCTCATATTATGCTTTGTAAAAATATTCGGTTGTCTCCTAGGTGGAATATTTTGCAAAAACAAAAACTGTATGAGCATTTAGGGGTATATCGTCTTGAAAATATTCACTTAAAGACTCCCACTGTACCTATTCTTGTACAGTAACTCATTTCTACCTCCTAAATCGTACACACAGCTTCAATTATGCTGAAATAATTACGTCTAAATGTCATCTTTTCTGCGTGTTTGTGTGTTTTATCTACAAAGTTAAATAAACATGAGCACAAAACTTTTTCTTTGTATGATTTGTAATTTAAATTCTTATTATTTTACTATTTTTTGCTCTGTTCCTGCACTCTGGCCAACTCTGTTACATCTGTTATAAAAAGGAATAGCACTGATAGAAAAAAAAATTTAAAGTGTATTCTGAGACATGCCATTTACTTTATTCTTCTCTCATTCATTTGTAGAAAATGTTTAGGATAGACAATTACTAGATTATTTATGTCAACTCTATGAAGTTTCCTTGAGTGTATTTTCATACAAAATATCTGAATCAACAAGTTTTTGGCTGCTGAATATTAAACCAATTATACTTTCCAATAAAATACTGATCAAAAATTATCCCAAGCAAGTATTTAAAAAAAAAAAAGCTAAAAAAGCTTGATGGCACTAGAGACGCAACTTCGAATAAGATCAAGAAACTATATTTTTAGAAAATACAGTGAATCCGAAAATTATTCATAGCGCTTCACTTTTTCCACATTTTAATGTTACAGGCTTATTCCAAAATGTATTAAATTAATTTATTTCCTCAAAATTCTACACATAATACCCCATAATGACAATGTGAAAAAAAGCGTTTTTTTTTATTTGTTGCAAATTTATTTAAAATAAAAAACCTGAAAAATCACATGTACATAAGTATTCACAGCCTTTGGCGTGAAGCTCTAAATTGAGCTCAGGTACATTCTGTTTCCCCTGATCATCCTCGAGATGTTTCAGCAGCTTAATTGGAATTCACCTGTGGTAAATTCAGTTGATCGGACATGATTTGAAAAGGCATACACCTGTCCATATAAGGTCCCAGGGTTGACAGTGCATGTTAAAGCACAAATCAAGCATGAAGACAAAGGACTTGTCTGTAGACCTCGGAGACAGGGTTGTCTCGAGGCACTAGGCTGGGGAAGGTTACAAAAAAAGTTCTGCTGCTCTGAAAAGTTCTAATGAGCACAGCGTCCTCTATTATCCATAAGTGGAAGATGTTTGCCCATTGTAAGTACCAGGCATGGCTTTGTTTTTCGTCTAACAAATGGCCAGGTGATACTTTTAGGCAAGACCTAGAAACACGATTAGCAGGACCCGGAAACAAGATTTAAAAAAAAAAAAAACTGTCATGACAGTTTCTGTTTCTACCAAAAAGCACGGCCCCCTAAATAGTGTATTTTGCAACCCAGGCTCATTCTGAAAATGTGCATCTGTATACATTTCTGGAGACCGCAAAATATGTCCCAGGGGGTACTTTTTTGCAGTTTTTGCTTTCGCGAATCCACAAGAGGTTGCTGTGTGCGCTTTTTGAGATCTCAAATACTATTCGAGCCTGCTGTTCTCGCGTAAAACAAACCAGAGGCCGCTGTTGACTGACTGTTTGACTGACTGAATGACCAACCAATTATTGATTGACCCGCCCACCCACTTCCCAAAACCAAACCAACAAATTTCAAAGGCAATCCAGAAAAAGAAAAGCCCTCGTCTAATATGCATCACGTTTTCAGATTTTACCACATTCTCAACCAGTTATTTACTTGTTAATTTTATCTTTTGATTCTGTTTTTATTTTTCCTTTCTGGACCCATTCTTTACTGGACTTAAACCCCGTGGTTGGGATCAACTCCTCTCTGCGTCTCAAGTCTGCCAACGTACATGGCGAGCTAACAGAACAAACTTGTTGCAGCGGGAAAGCTGTCCAAACGGAGGTAAGCAGTCAGCTGGAAAGCACGGCAAGGTATGGCATCATACTGCCCTGTAGCGTTTGTTTAAAAAATGAAATGCAGCCATATGTACCTCTGGCTACGTAATTCGCGATCTCCAGAAACATACGTTTTCAGAATGAGCCTATGTATTTTGAGTTGAGTGCATGCAGCAGTAGTTGAAAGTTTTCCTGATGAACGACACAGCAACAGTGAGTTCTCATTAAAGCATTCAGCTTTGACGATACCTGAAATTTCTTCTGGATTATCTCTTCTTCAATTCACAGCTAACTGTGTGAATTTCTAAAAGCAAATTCAGGACTCCAACTCAAGCTGTTTGAGAGAGCTTGCTGATATGAACAATACCTCCATGTTAAGTGATTACGCACTTTGTAACAGCAAAATTATACGCTAAAATAAACTTACAGTGAAGCCCAACATGACCCAGTAGTTACGTGAACCAGTAGTGGCTTAGCCATTATAAATGAAAGTCTTTGAGCTCGTACAGAAAATCTCCAGTCGCCATTGATTTGCCTTTGGATAAAAGTTGTCCGCTTGGTGATGTGTGATTACAGAAGACTCAAGCTCACTGTCTGAAACCAGCTTTGATCGCTTCTGGATGGGTCTGCATTATTTAAAGAGCCGCTAACCTGTCATGGCGGTGTTGGCAGGGCTGCAGTTGGCCTCATCTTCCCCGGTTTTACAGTCTTCCTGTCCATCGCAAAGCCATTTGACCGATATGCAGAGATGATTCAGACACTGGAACTGATCCTCGGAGCAGTGGCTTTCACAGCCCCTCTGAAAAATGCACAATTTGTTCCACACAATTCGTTCACATAGTACCAATACAAATCAATTAAGTTAACAAATTGAAAAGGACTGAACATAAAACTAAGTTGTCCCTAAAAAAATCTCAAGAATTGTGTTGTTTCATTTCAGTTTTTAGTTAAATCAAAGTATATTTTCTAGTCATCTCAAGTTACATCAATCAAACTGACTAAAAACAGTGAGTAAAAGACTTAGATTTAGATGAAACGAGATTAGCATATTTAAATGAGTTAAATCAACATAACATACTTGTTGGCTTGGCTTTTTGTTTTACAGAGTAGATATCAACACTTTAAAAAGGAATGTTTGTTAATAGTGAGGAATGTGATATGTGAAACCTCGTCTGAGTTATCAGTGCAGTCGAAGTCGCCGTCGCACCGGAAACGTGAGGAAATACATTCTCCATTGGCGCAGATGAAGTTTTTAGAGTTGCATGTAACTGGCTCTAGACGGAGAAGAGAGAGAGAGAGAGAGAAAAGAGGGATGGATTCAGATTTTGGACCTCTTTGACTACCGGTGACGAAGGGTACAAGCTGTGACAGATGAATCTGCTTTTGTCAGGAGTGAAACAAACAAACAAATCTCTTTTTGGATTGTTTTGAGCAGCAGGAAGATACATTCAAACTTTCTAAGCCAGAAAAGCCTAAGAAGTGCCATGGGTAAAAAAAAAAAATAATAATAATAATAATAAAAAAACGGTGAAAACGAGAGAATGTAAAAGAAGGATGGCGACAGCTAAGAAACCAAATCAGAGAATGACAGACAGGTTTGCGAACAAACCACAAACTGAAAACAGAATAGAGACTAAAAGAAAAAGAAAGTCAAGTGAATAAGTCAGATGTGAAGATATGTAGACAATAATTAGGAACTGAAGAAATGAATGAAGAAAGGAAAAAAGATTTAAACATTTAAACATTAAAATTTACAAACTAAGCATCAGGATAAATGCATTTTTCCATTCCAGTGCGTTACACTGTTTTTCTATGCAAAAGCATTTCTACATTTTACATACGCATCTCACATCTTTAAAAACAAATAAAACAAATGCAGATTGTACATGCAGCACCACACATCAATGTCAGTTCTAAAGCAGTGGACCAATCAGAAAAACTGGAGCAAGTGTTTACAGTGGCGACTTGGCTAGGCAAATTTGATGTTAACAGGGTGATGTGTGCTGATTGCAGTTTTTTAATAAAATCTTTTACTCATGAGTGCTTAAGCTCTTGTTTTTAGACACAGACATGTACAATATATACAGTATACACTTACCGGCCACTTTATTAGGTACACCTGTCCAACTGCCTGTTAATTATAATTTCTTAGTAGCCAATCACATGATAGCAACTTAATGCATTTAGGCATGTAGACATAATCAAGATGATCTGCTGCTGTCAAAACTGAGCATCAGAATGGGTAAAAAAGATGATTTAAGTGACTTTAGATGTGGCATGGTTGTTGGTGTCAGACAGGTTGGTCTGAGTATTTCAGAAACTGCTGATCTACTGGGATTTTCATGCACAACCATCTCGAGGGTTTACAGAGAATGGTCCAAAATAGAGAAAATCTGTGTCAGTTATGCATCAGTTTTGTGGGCACTAATACCTTGTTGATGCCAGAGGTCAGAGGAAAATGGCCAGAGTGATTCAAGCTGATAGAAAGGCAACAGTAACTCAAATATACACTTGTTACAACTGAGGTATGCAGAAGAGCATCTCTGTATGCAAAACACATCCAACTTTGGGGTGAATGGGCTACAGTAGCAGCAGACGAACACACCGGGTGCCAGTCCTGTCAGCTAAGAACAGGAAATTGAGGCTACAATTGGTACAGGCTCACTAAAATTGAACAGTAGAAGATTGGAAAAACCTGGTCTGATGAATCTCGGTTTCTGCTGCGACATTTGGATGGTAGGGTCAGAATTTGGCGTCAACAACATGAAAGAATGGATCCATCCTTGTATCAACGGTTCAGGCTGAAGGTGGTGGTGTAATGGTGTGGGGAATATTTCCTGGGCACACTTTGGGCCCATTAGTACCAATTGAGCATTGTGTCAATGCCACAGCCTACCTGAGTATTGATTCTGACCATGTCCATTCCTTTATTATCTTCTGATGGCTACTTCCAGCAGGATAAAGCAACATGTTAAAGCGCGAATCATCTCAAACTCTTGAACATGATAATAAGTTCACTGTACTCAAATGGCATCCACAGTCACCAGACTCAATCCAATAGAGCACCGTTGTAATGTAATGTGTCATGATGGGGGGGTTTCTCTCCACACCATCAGCAGACGGGCAGCCCTTTGGGATGTTTTGAAATGGGAGATTCCCATTATGGATGTGCAGCTGACAATTCTGCAGCAACTGTGTGACGCTATCATATATATATATATGATATATATATGACACATACATACATACATACACACACACACACACACACACACACACACACACACACACACACACACACAATATATATATATATATATACAYATAYACACACACACACACACACACACACACACACACACACACACACACACACACACACACATACATATATATATATATATATATATATATATATATATATATATATATATATATATATGTGTGTGTGTGTGTGTATGTGTGTGTGTGTGTTTGTGTGTGTGTGTATATGTATATATAAATGTGTGTGTGTGTGTGTATATATATATGTATGCATGAAAACTATGCAAATGAACAAATGACTGAAACATGAGATTCTTTAACAGACAGAAAAAGTAAGATGAAAAAGAAAGAAAGAAAGAAAGAATTGAAAAAAGATGCAAAAGAAACATGCAAAAGATGTGAAAAAAGATGCAGAAGACATAGATGTGACAGAAAGACAAAAGATAAAAACAGATGCGAAAGAAAATTGCAAAATAAAGACATAAAATATGTGAAAAATGACAAAGAAAGATGCAAAAGAAAGGTTTGAAAGAAAGAAAGAAAAAAGATGTGAAAAAAAGAAAAAAGAAACAAAAAATGTAAAAGAAAGAAAGAAAGAAAGAACAGATCTCCCTCTAGATCAGATCTCTGGTGTGTGTTTTCTCTAAGTCTATTATCAGTCTGTCAGCATCAGCTCCAGCTCTCTGCAGATTATCAGCTCTGACATCACCACCGCACGACCCAATCACAGCCTTTATTCACTCACACTGATGTTTCAGTGCAAGACTCTCAAGGTGAATCCAACACAGGAAAAAAAAAAAAAAACAAAACTGTCTGCACTCCCACTCCGCAAATACAGAAGGATATTACAGCTTCATCTCCAGATTAATAGCTGACCATATGAGCCATATATTCTCCCTTATCCAAGAGAAATCATGCAAAAATAAATCTGCTGGACTCCTGGAGATGCTGAAGAAAGTAGTCTGTGTTTGTTCAAAAAGAGCCTCCAGGTAAACACTGTTACTATGTGATGTTTTGGTAGCACTTAAGTTAGTTATTATTATTAATTATTAGGATATTAACTGTTTATTAGC
This sequence comes from Danio rerio, assembly GCF_049306965.1. Lineage (NCBI taxonomy): Eukaryota > Metazoa > Chordata > Actinopteri > Cypriniformes > Danionidae > Danio > Danio rerio. The sequence goes on from NC_133197.1 coordinate 14,138,603, forward strand.
ACTTATGAAGTATGATCTTATTCTACATTCCTAATCCTGCTCGATTGCTAAACTCGACTATTACCTTACCATTAATAAGCAGCTAATTAGTACAGTAGTTTATTGAGTAAACTAAAATAATTGCATATTACTTAGTGAGTTTGCTTTTAAAGTAAAAATTAATTAAGCTATGATCATGTTTCCCCAGCTGACTAAATACATTAATAACAGTCTTCTGAAAAGTTAAGTTTGAATGTGCAAATCAGGCACTGTTTAATTATTATGCAACAATTTGCATACATTTATAGCATAAAACTATTTGATGACGTCAGGTTCAAAATGATTTTATTTGTTTGTTTGTTTGGTTGTTTGTTTATCATTCATTCATTTTCTTTTTGGCTTAATCCCTTTATTAATCAGGGGTCGCCACAGCAGAATGAACCATCAAGTTATCCAACATATTCTTTACGCAGCGGATGCCCTTCCAGCTGCAACCCATCACTGGGAAACACCCATACACACTTATTCACACACACACACATACACTACAGACAATATACCCTCCAATTCACTTATAGCACATCTTTGGACTGTGGGGGAAACCGGAACACCCAGAGAAAACCCAGGCAAACGCAGGGAGAACATGCAAACTTCACATAGAAATGCCCAGTTACCCAGCCAACGCTCAAACCGGCGACCTTCTTGCTTTGATGTGACAGCGCAGCACAGGTGGTAGCGCTGTCTTGCATGGTTCAGGATCGGTAGAGCTACGCATCGATGAATTTGCTCTTCAGTGTTTGGACTCTCAGTAATGATTTAAACCACACTGAACTGAGCCAAACTGAACTGAACTTAAACGCTAAAAACTGAACTACCCTGATTCAGTTACTATGACCATTTATGTGAAGCTGCTTTGACACAATCGACATTGTAATAGCGCTATACAAATAAAGCTTAATTTAATTGAATTTAATTGACTATATTTATTTATATATATATATATATATATATATATATATATATATATATATATATATATATATATATATATATATATATATATATTTATTTATTTATTTATTTATTAAGATTTTGATTATAATTCAAAATCTAATTGTATAATATATACTATTTCATATAACTAATGTATAATATATAATATTTCATAATAAATATTGTATTTAATCAGGAAAATTATGTAAATCCGTTTTGTGTATACAGTAGTTACTTTGAGTAATTCATTACTATTACATTATTACAATTTTATTCGGTGGTAGTTGGCGGTTAATTCTGCTGTAGTGACCTCTGATAAATGAAGGACTAGGCAGAAGGAAAATTAATTGCTTTAAATTATTTTGTTACTCATCATTACTGTACATTACAAATCCCTCTGTAAAAATCTATAAAAATATTGAAAAAAAACAAAAAATTAAATTTACCTGAATTTTTTAAAATATGGACATACGGGTCAAAAACAAAAGGAATACTTAAAAATGAAATAAAAATAAAACTTACAAAACTTGGCATGAAAGCCAAAAAGTTAAATCTAAAATTGACAGGCGTATGAAAAGCCAGTGTTTTTGTCTACATCGCCTCACCTTAATTGAAAGAGATGTAAGAGACTGAATAAATGAGAACGAGAGGAAAAAAAATGGAAATACAAAGACTGAGAAGTGCATGAACTGAATGTGCAATTGAGCTTGGCACGAGCACACAGCTCATAAAACACTACGTGACAGCTGGGAAACCTTCAAGACTTTGTTGATATTTAGGAGATAATGCTGAGACAACATCTGCTTTAAACTGGCAGTGATTTGTTTTGAGTGTGCCGAGTACCCTTGAACCTTTTAAACAAACAGCAAATAGGTTTTAGCACAACTAAGAGAAATGGAAGTATAAAAGAAAAAGCAAATGGAAAGGGGAAATGAAAGAAGCATAGGAGGATGCTGAAAGATGAAGGGAATGATCATGAAGGGGAACGTGAAGGTAAAGGGAAGATGTAGATATGCAGATCTATTAGAATTAAAGATGAAGGTAATGAAATGTAATGAAACATAAAAGGAAGTAAAGGAAAAACAGAAGAGAATACATGGCAGAAAGAAAGATGCAAAAGAAAGAAAGATGCAAAAAGATGTAAAAGGAAAGATGCAAAAGAAAGAAAGAAAGAAAGAAAGAAAGCAAACAAAATAGAAAAAAGATACAAAAGAAAGAATGATGCAAAAAAAGATGCAAAAGAAAGATGTGAAAGAAAAAGGATCCCACATTATAGTGTTGTCATGATGTTTGATTTTTAAACTTCAATATGATACCTGAAAAATATCGATCTTCGAAACCATGTTTGATAACGCAAGGTAAACAATTCCACAACATTATAGTGTTTTCATGATACTGGAATGTCTGACTTCAATAAAATACCATGAAAAATATTGACATACGTCCATTTTAGTGTTGTCATGATACTGCAATTTCTAACTTTGATACGACATCTTAAAAATTATCTACAGTACATTTAATACCAAGTTCAATACTGTAAGAAAAAAGATCCACAACATTTAATTGTTGTCACAATTCTGGAATTTCTAACTTCAACACGATACCTTGAAAAATACTGATATTCCATACAATGTTGTATACCATGAGTAAAATATTTTTAGAAAAAATACATTTTTACTCCAAACAAAAATGTGTGATTGTATCATTCAAAAAACCTTAAAAAAAAAAAAAAGTCAAACAACAACAACAACAACAACAAAACTATAAAATCTTTTGTATTTTCAAGTGAAATTAAATATTATACTAGGAATGCCAGCAGTTAAATAAAAAAATATTAATAAATCATCTAATTGATTAAACGTGTCATCTAAATATTAGTCTTCGTTAAAATTATTTGATGGACCACAGCTAACATAGACATTTGTATTTTTATTAACTAATATAAATGTCATGAAGTTGGTTTGATCATTGTTAACCTCTTCCCCTCTGTGTGTTGCTCTCAGCTATTAGCTCTTATAATCAGCACGAGCGCTGATCATCTGACGTTAGATGGCGCTGCACAACTTTAAGCTTCTGACACCCGCTTATAACTTAGAAGAAGAGGAGGAGAGGAAGTTCACACGCTTGTTGTTAAAGTTACAGGTGACTCGAACAAGCATGGATGGTTCAAGCAGCAGCGCTAGCTCTAGCGATGAAGAAATGATTAGTGTTCACAAGACCAATAAGCAGCTCCACGTTCATATCGCCTTTGAGCATCTTCTTCAATGTGCGCTCGCATTGACAGTTTTGCGCTTGAGCGCCTTCAAGTGCTGTTTACTGTAACTTCAGCAGCTCCGTGCACGTGAACAAAAGTGTCGATCTGATTGGTGGAGAAGGTTTTGACGCGACTTCTCAAAACAAACGCTTTTGCATCTGGTGTGCACAATCACATTGACGCTCTTTATTTAGTCATGAGGCGTTAAACGTCGATGGAAAACGCGAGCAAAATACGACTCGTTGTGCACGGGCCTTAAGTTTCTTTAGAGCTTTAATAACCTGCATCTTTCTACCCAGCTTTGTCCTGTCCTGTCGTGCCTTGATCTTCGTTGTATGTACAAGTTGGCTGAACCCTGTTAAAGTGTGCTCTCATCTATAACTGTGCTCTGACCATCAGCACCTGGGGGTCAAACGTTCTCCGCATCGCAGTGGTGGGCTCACGGAACCAGCCTGCTCTCTCCTCTCTCTCGGCCGAGTGGGTGGCCTTTTGAGTTTCCTTTTTGAAGATCCAGCTCTGTGTGCCTGGTTAAACGACAGACTGCCTTGTTTTGACTTTTCCATTAATAAATTCTGTTGAACCGCACTACTTTTGCTCTGCATTCTGTTCCATGACAATAAATGCCTTAACATATCTACTGTTAGTTATTACTAAATAATACATTAACATTTTTGTGATGAACATTTTTTTTTTCCAGTATCGACAATAGCCAAATGCAAGATCGTATCATTTTAAACATTTCCTCATATCTTTGTCTATCATTATCACATTTTGAATAAATAGTGGTAGCAAGTCAGTAAATTAAAGAGCTCAAACCAGAATGCACAGAAAAATAAAAAACAAACAAACATGGGCATTTACGCAGCGAGAGTCAATGCTGAGAGCAACAGGACCACAGCCACTAAAACCAAATTGCAGATCAGGGTGAGAGATCGATTCTGTCATCTGCTGGGACACTTTCACTGCTAACTGTCAATCAAAGTCACAGAGCTGACAAAAATATACAGCTGCACTCCAGAGGGACGATAGTTAGGCAGAACACTGAGAGGACAAGAAAAATACCTGTCCGCTTTTCAGGAAAATTGGTATAATCACTACCTGAGCAACACATAAACTTCCACAGCAATCAGCAGACAAGCTCAATCTCACTGCGCATGCTGCGTTTGAGCTTGTAAAGCCAGAGGCTGAAGTGTGATGAGATCCACTGGGCTTTACCAGTTCTTTGACTAGCGGAGAACTTGTTCTGTGCCTACATAATGACCCAGACACCAGGGTAAAAAAATGGGAATAAATAGAAAGATGCATCAGCGTTTGCTTGCAAATCCCTTTCTGAGGCTCTGACGTGCCACACACTGTGAAGTATTCTATAAATCCATGTTTTATTATTATCATTTTAAGAAGCCCTGCTGGGTCTGCGTGTCTAGATGTGTTAAGACTCAAGAGATACATGTGAAAGCAGCGTGTGCTTAAATGTCAAAGCACTCCGATGACAAAGACTAGCAGATTATAGCATGATTACAACATTAAAGTAAACTAGGGTAAACAACAAAATGTAGCAGAATGGAAGTTCGCTAAACAAACCCTGCACGATAAAACTTAAAACAGCACAAATAAAATTAACAAAAAAAAACCTGAATAATGAAAGTAAACATTATTGCGAAGCAAAATGAAACTAAACAACACAAAGCACAATGATACAGAGCTAAAACCTATGGAAATGAAACTAAACAAATCTACCATGCACAAAACAACGGAACCTAACTAAAACTAAACGGCACAATGAAACTAAACTACAGCGCAATCTACATCACAGTACATCGCTACATAAAACTACAATGTAGAGCACAATGAATTAAAACTAAACATAGACTTACGACAATAAAACTAACTAAAATAAACTTGGCATAATAAGACAAACAGCTAAACAACACGAGAAACTACAATGAAACTACACTTGCCACAATAAAACTAAACTAAACTAAACTAAACTAAACTAAACTAAACTAAACTAAACTAAACTAAACTAAACTAAACAGCATGTGGAAACTACAATGAAATTAAACAAATAATTAAACAATAAATTAAATGAAACAAAATTAAACTAGACTAGACTAAACAAATCTGTACAGGACAATAAAACTAAAATAAAACTACACTTGCCACAATAAAACTAAACTAAACACAACAAAACTAAACAAAACTAAACTAGACTATACCAGACTAAACTTAACAGCACGAGAAAACTACAATGAAACTATACTTGCCACAATAAAACTAAACTAAATTTAACTAAACTAAACTAAACAGCACAATAATACTAAAATAAAACTACACTTGCAACAATAAAACAAAACTAAACAACAAAACTAAACAAAACTGGACTAGAATATACCAGAATAAACTAAACAGCACGAGAAAACTACAATGAAACTACACTTGCCACAATAAAACTAAACTAAACTAAACTAAACTAAACTAAACTAAACTAAACTAAACTAAACTAAACTAAACAGCATGTGGAAACTACAATGAAATTAAACAAATAATTAAACAATAAATTAAATGAAACAAAATTAAACTAGACTAGACTAAACAAATCTGTACAGGACAATAAAACTAAAATAAAACTACACTTGCCACAATAAAACTAAACTAAACACAACAAAACTAAACAAAACTAAACTAGACTATACCAGACTAAACTTAACAGCACGAGAAAACTACAATGAAACTATACTTGCCACAATAAAACTAAACTAAATTTAACTAAACTAAACTAAACAGCACAATAATACTAAAATAAAACTACACTTGCAACAATAAAACAAAACTAAACAACAAAACTAAACAAAACTGGACTAGAATATACCAGAATAAACTAAACAGCACGAGAAAACTACAATGAAACTACACTTGCCACAATAAAACTAATCTTAACAGCACAATAAAACTAAACTAAACTAAATTTAGCTAAACTAAACTAAACTAAAAAATGAATCTAAAATAAAACTCCCTCTGCACAACAAAATTAAACTAAACTAAATGCAATAAAAATAAACTAAACTAAACTAAACTAAACTAAACTAAACTAAACTATACTAGACTAGACAAGACTGAACTGAACTGAACTAAACTAAACTAAACTAAACTAAACTAAACTAAACTAAACTAAACTAAACTAAACTAAACTAAACTAAACTAAACTAAACTAAACTAAACTGTACAGCATTATGAAACAAAAGAAAATAAAATCGTCAAAACTAAACAAAACATAACAAAAGCTTAACTATAAACTCAGTCAAATAACGAAGTGCTGTTCCACTTTTTTAATGAATATGTTTGACGTCACAGACATCATCCTCTCCGCAGTTCTAACCTGGGTTTAGTAGTAGAACAAAACATAAAGTTAAAAGCAAAAGTTGAGTTAAATGCTGAAATACGTACTGCAGTTCTCCTCATCTGAATTGTCGCTGCAGTCGCTCTGTCCATCACACCTCCAGTGGTCCGGGATGCAGTTGTTGTCCTTGCAGCGGAATTCATGGGGTCCGCATGTCTTTTCATCTGTGAACACAAACAAGCAAACAGACCATCAATGAATGAATAAATAGGATTGTAGTTTTGTATTGTAATATCTGCATTTACGAATCCTTAATTCCTCTTAGATCGTAAACTTTCAAAAAAGTGGGCGGGCAAAAATGTATTTTTGTGTGATTTGCATGACTCTGTGATGTACAACATATTTATACAACATCATGTGAATTGCAGATGTTCAACAATGCTGTGAAAATGTGAATATTTATGTAATTTATGTATGGCCAGAGTTAAAAGCTTGTTTGAAATTATTTGCTTACTGCAATTCCCTAATTGGTTGGATTTCTCCACAGCATCATGGGTAAAGTAGTTTTTTTACATGCTCTCTGATCATGACCGGATCTTAATATAATTGTACAGAATCATGGGTAATGCAGTTTAATAATAATTCTGTGATATTGAGGATTCTCATACTTCAAAATGTTTTGTAGTTTACAAGTGGGTGGGGCTTAAAAGTGTTTGCACAATTTCGATGCAATTTGGTATTCATACAATTTTTCTTCAGTGGTTGAATTGTCATACATAATCATGGATAATGTTTTTCAATAAACTTGTGACAATGACATTTTTCATATTTCAGCATATTTTGAAGTTTCCAAGTGGAAATTTAAGTTTTGCAGAAATTTGCTCACTGCAACTCTTTGATTGGCTGAATTTCCACACAGCATCATGGGTAATGTAGTTTTTATATTTCAAAATATTTTTGTAGTTTAGGAGTGGGCGGAGCTAAAACCTCCTCTGGCAAAATTAGCTTGTCATGATTGACTGGTTTAATTGTTGTACAGCATTGTGGGTAACGCAGTTCTTCAATAAACCAATGAAAATGAGGATTCTCATATTTCAGCATGTTTTGTAGTTTTCAAGTGGGTGGGGCTAACAGTGTTGGATTTGAACAATATTTTTTCATTGGTTGAGTTGTCGCATTATCATGGATAATGTTTTTTTAATAAACTTGTGACAATGACGTGTTTGCGCCATTTGCTCACTCCAACTTTCTGAATTTTCCCTCAGCCTCATGGGTAATGTAGTTTTTCAATAACACTGTGATTATGACCATTTATTATTTCAACATATTTTGGCAATTTAGAAAGGAAGATTTCAAAAGCTTTTTTGATATGCTTGCTGCCATTCTCTGATTGTGGGAACCCTCCCACATTATGGACTCCTACATTATGCGTAATGTAGTTTCTAAACACAACAGTCATAATTGTCGTAATAAGGATAATGATGGTTTTTATGTTTAAGCATCTATGCTAGTTTCCAAGTGGGTGGAGCTAATAGTAGTTTTGACACAAATTGCTGACACAAATTTGACACAAATTCCATTGATTAACAACCTTAGATGTTTCTGTCAATTGTAACGTTTTATTTATTAAATTATTATTATTATTATTTTTTTTTTACAGCAACATCTCTCAAGCCTGACTTGAAGGCACAATGGTGTAAATCACATCTTCCTTTTTTTCCATGAAAATAATCAACATGCTAATCCGAGCTCATTTGAGAACAGGAAATCAGAAATGCAATTTCTCCTCATCTGAATGTCGCCGGCGACTAATCCAGCTATCTAGAGAGACGATGAGAACATAATGCATGATTAATTGACAATCACAACGCTGTGTTTGAGTGCTAATTCCCCGACTTAAAATGACATTAAGAGAATTCTAATTTAGAAAAGAGCAAGGGCCGGAATATTAAGATATTTCCTCAGCGTGCTCCAAAATAACTTCAGGGCTCAAATCACCTTCAGGTTGGAAAACAGTGAGAATTTTAACCTTCGAGTTTGCATAGAGAATGATACTAACACCAATATATGTTTTCATACGCACTATTATATGTTTTTAAGAAGAAATCAGTGCAATTGTGCTAGTTTATTGACTATCTACCATTTCCAGAAACAACATAACATAGCTTTTATATTACAATAAAATCTGATTCTTTTGTAAAGACTAACAAAAAAACGCAGCAGGTATACTGAAAGAATACGTATTTGTTGATTTTGGTGTGCTATGGCTAGTGTTTTGGCTAATTAGCTTGCGAGGCAGATCATGTGAGCAATTCAAAATAAATAAATAGGGTCATGCTGGGATGCGAGAGCTCTACATTCAACAAATGAAGAGCAGGACGCCATGCTGAATGTTTCTCGAGAGCTGAACGCAATCATCCATTCTTCTCAAACAACACTGATGTGGATGGTTATTTGTGGCTCAAAAACAGCAGTGAGCTATTCAGGACACCGATTAGCCATGTAGACAGCTTGCAATAATATGATTAAAAAAAATAAAACATTCATATCACTCAAGGTAAAATAAAAAAATATATAAAAAAACCAATAACTAAAAACTTAATACGTCAACACAAATTGATTTTTTTTATTAATGATGCCATTAGACAATAATATGTTAAAATACTTTATATATAAAAAAAGATAAATATTTATTTTTGATTTAGATTTTTGTGGTTTTAATTTACTAATTACTCTTAAAATGCTAAAAAAAAATAAAAAAATAAATTAAATTAAAAACAAAATTGCTTGAAAATGCACTAAATTGACCTGTTTCTCAATCAAGTATTTAGTGTTTCTGATTATATTTATCTGTATTCAAGTGATGATAAAACTTACAAATGTATTTATATATAAACATATTAAATACATTCTTATATTGAGGACCATTACATTTAGTTGGAAAATTAAAAATGCTGATGGCGTCTTCCAAACACTGGTGTGGAAATTAATAATATAAAAACATAATTGTATTATCAACAAATAATTTTACTACTATTTATTTATTTATTTATTTATTTATTTATTTATTTATTTATATTGTTTCTTTACATTTCTAAACAATTTATATTGAATTATTAGATGTTTTTAAAATACTAAACATAACATTACATTTTTTTATTATAAGATAAAAATACAAATTATAAACATATGCAATTGACATACAAATTATTAATTATTTTAGATAAACTAGTCAGTTACAACAAACTAATGTCCCAGAAAAGAGTGAGAAATTACTTACAAAAATGAAATAATTATTCAGTTAAAATCTAGACTATTTTATTATTATTATTATTATTATTATTATTATTATTATTATTATTATTATGCATGCTATTTGACAATTGTATAATCCCCAAATAATTAGTTTAGGAAATTAAAAATAGATAAAATAAAAAATTATGAAATGTATAATTGTATTTATATACTGTATAATTAAAGTTTAAGAACTATTTCAAAATCTGAACGTTTCGGTCAATAACCTGAATTAATTGACTTTAATAACTACACTATTATTTACATAAGTACACCATTTTGCTGTAATATCTTAACATAATTAATAATGCCACATCATGAGGTTTTTCAGTCTCTTATTTAAAAAGCAAGTTCCACAAATAGTTCTTTAAAAAAGTGCCCTAATCCAGTCTACCACACTCTAAGAAGACCATTTCAATTGTACATATTCACATTAAGTTCCTGTTTTAGAAATATAAAGGATAAATATCAATAAGCACATCCATTCTCAGAATTATTATTAGCCCAACAGTGGATGTGTTATTTCTTACAATCCTGTTTAGAAATGCCTCATTTTCAAAGAGACGTAACGTTACGCAAGATATTGATTTGTGCAGATGAATCTCTCGTCCGCTGATGGACACTTTAAGAACGTCCTCATGTTTTAAAATCAATACAGTATTATGCTCATAAATGTAAATACGCCATTGTGATCCTTTCAAGGATGTGAAGGACAGGAGTGCATGGCTTATACAACATTTTGTGCAGAAACATAATATTATCAATACTAAACATAATTCTAACACAAAAGAGGAAACACATATAAGTATAGAAGAAAACATGTTCTGAGTGATGAATAAGCTGACTTTACTTTAAAATAAAGTAAATCCATTGGTTTCAAAGCGATTAGTTGACAACTTTAAAAACTGAGTAAACACATTGCTTTTAATGTATGAAGTAAATGAACTGTTCATAATTATAAAAATTCGGTTAAGTCAACTCAATAGTTTTAAGCTGTATCAGGTTTACTCATTTTTTGTAAGCAAAGTCAACTCTTCGCATTTAAGGCAGGTTTAATCACTTTACTCAAGTTAGTTATAGTTTATTTTGTCAAAACCATAAAATTATGTGTCTTCTTGGTTTTCAACAGTTTAAACTTTTTTAGATCACAGTTCCTTCTTTACGGATTCCAACAGTTAAGGTTAAGATTAAAATGGCATGATACATTTTGAGAGGCATATACTTTCCATAATATTTGACAAATCCTAAAATGAGCAGTTGAATTTATCTGTTTATTTGTTCATAATACACATATACAGATATTAATTAAAAAATAAACAGAAAAAATCAATTGAACATTTCAGTTTGTCAAATATTTTTAAAAGTATATGCTTCACAAAATGCATTATGCCATTTTAAACCATAGTTTAACTCTTAGTGTTTAAAATTTATTTATTATTTATCTAATTTTAAGCTACTTTATAGAGTATAAAATGACTAAATATAGCTTTCAAACAATTCACACATTACCTTCATATTCAAAAGTATGTTAAATCATAATTTTAGCTACTTCACGGTAAAATATAAATTTGAAAAGCAACTTTCAAACAGTTATTTTGACAAAACATTGAAAAAACATGAGATTTTCTGTATTCAAACGTTTATATATTCAGATTAATGATAGACTACTTAATGGTTTTAAAAGTTTTAAAAAGCAAAGCATACTTTACAAATTAAGTGACATAACTGCAGAATAATCACACATTTTCTGAGGTCGGGCAAAAGATTAACCTTTTAATATGATCTTTTTTTAAAAGTACAACTTTACCCAGAACCCAGCATTTTTTGTAAAAGTGGCTGAAACTTAAATAACTATCAAAATATCAACAATCAGTAGGCCTATCGCCATATCTTTTTTTTTGTGCCATGATATATAGCACCAAAATTCATTGCGTTAAACAATATTATTCTTATTTTAAGACCATTTTAACCCTATGATAGCATCATAATGCAAGTACACTCTTTAAAAAAACACACAATATTTTATTATTAAGAATATTTCCATTTTAAACATTAAATAATAATAATAACTCCTCACATTTATTACTTTTCTAGACACTCAAATGACTCAAAAGCACTCAAAGCAGCCATATAGCGCTAGACCGCACATCACACACCAGCTGATAAGTGGAGAAAAGACAATTATATGAAGTTAATTACAATATGGGGATGGTTATGAGGCCATGATGGCAAATTTGGCCAGGATGCCGGGCTTTTTCAAAGGACATCCTGGGATTTTTAACAACCACAGGTTAAACATCTCATCCGAAAGACGGCGCTCACTGATCAATATAGAGTCCCCTTCACTATACTGAGGCGTTTGGACCAAGCGGCAACCTCCCGCTCTCTCTCGGGAAGCCAATACGGAAGTAACTAAAACTGCAATTCATCCGAAATTCCGCTAGTCCTGGCCTCTCCTGGCTCCAAAACAGAGCAAATTTTAATTGAGCCCACTGTTAGAAAAAAAGGTGTTTACAGCCTGGTACAAAAAAAAGATTTTGGCTAATACAGCTAATATTACCCTTCATGACAACTGTGAGGGGGTGAATTTATTTAGATCTCATCCGTTTCCTTTATATTAAGTTATATTAAGTTTGCATAATTAAGGGCGTGGCCACTTTAGTGACAGCTAGGTCTCGTTGGTCGCCGTCACGTCACCTCAGCTGAATCCTGCTGATTAGCCACTGAACTCGGTGTATTTATCGTATTTCTGTGTTGTTTTATGTGGTTTTACACAGTCAACTGCCTTTTGGACTTGTTTCCTACACTTATTTGATGGCATGGCATGCTGAGTGCACTTAATTGTGCTCACAAACCATTCACGTGGCCTCCGTTTCCCATGTGAGTAAAGTTAACGTTACATACTTATATACCATCTCTATACATGTATTCGTTTTATTTAAGATCATTTATCGTTTTTATTTATATTTAGAGCTGTAATGCACTCCAGAATCTGACAGATTGATTAGCTGTAGGCTCTAGAACAGTCATTTGAAGTGTTGTCATACAGTGTTATGCTGGATTTCATCAATAGACTTACATTAACTAACACAGACTATATCTGAAGTGTTTGGAAGTAATTCGCGTTTTCCTCTTGTTGAAAAACGTCATAAGAACAATGTTTAGTGGCTTAATGTATTACAGCAGTGTTTTTAAAAGTCTAAACACTTTATTGATATAGTGTACAACCAAGCACGAGTGGTCAGAATACAAACGAGTCACAGATGATAAAGTATTAAGCGTTTTCCCAAAGTAAAGTGTGTCTGAACCAGGTCCATGCAAACTGTCAGCAGGTGTCTGTAGCTCCACTCACTCTCCGCCTCTTTGCCCTTGTTTGGTATCCCGCCGTGGGTGTGATGACGCGCGAACAAAATGGCGACGGTTGGCCGCACCTACTTGTGGCTTCTTTTGCGCTCTTTAGAAACCTATGGGTGACGTCACGGACACTACGTCCATATATTTTACAGTCGATGGTTTGGACCCACACAGACATCAGGTTAAGCGCCCCCTGCTGGCCTCACTAACAACACTTCTGGCAGCAACCTAGCATTCCCATGTGGTCTCCCATCCAGGTACAGACCAGGCGCAGCCCTGCTCAGCTTTAGTGGGCGACCATGTGAGAGTTGCAGAGAGCTACTGTAACTGCTGATGATTAATTAGGCGTTAATAATCAGGCATTGGAATCAGAATGTGAATTTGAATATCCTAAATAAATAAATAATAAATGTTAACAAAAATGTCCAAGGAAAAAAAAAAAAAAAAGTAACATCTATTTTCAGTCCACAGGCACCTACATTAAAATATACTATAGTAATTTACAACAGTAAAAGTAAAGTATAGTAAAGTACAACAGTGTTTTATAACCATACTTACAACTCCAATAGATATAGAAAGGCTGTGCAATTAGCTAAAATGTGGTAAGAATTTATTTTTATGTATGTCCGATATATACTGCATGACCAAAAATATATTACCAAGGACATGTCCATGTGTTGAGCGATAAGTCAATAAATTGATTATTGTGACAGGCCTAATGATCAGCCAACAAACGTTACTTCAAAACGCTCAAAAAATAAAACTTCACTTAATCTCAAATCCAAAGTAATTGCTTTTACTTCACCCATTAAACCCACTTCTCATCATGAACCAACACTTCTCTGCTAAAATGAAGTAAAACCACACAAACCTGCATGATTACTCTACACTAAATTATCCATTCAGGGCCCAATGGAGAAGGTTAATCGCTGAGCAGCTCATAAAGCAAACACAACACAACCTGACAACATTCGCCCCGAGAAAACATTCACGCTAGGATGAACTTTAGCTTCCCGCCGAAACATCCGCAAAACCTCAAGATCACAGCAAGAACTCAGAGAACTTGAAGCGAAAGCCATCTTTATTCAGCCCTCTGGGTGAAAAGCGAATGCAAAACTAAAGCAAACGATGTGTTACAAAAGTTATGACTTGGTAGCTCTGATTTTAACTGGGATGTTTATAGATGTTTTAGATGAGCGCGGGGTGATTTTTGCTGATGGACTCACCGCAGTTGGCCTCGTCGGAGCCGTCGGCGCAGTCGGGATCTTCATCGCAAACCCACAGCTTGGAGATGCAGTGCATTGTAGACTTGCACTGGAACTGGGATGGAGAGCAGGTGTTTTCAGCTGGAAATGTGGAGAGAGAAACATACGATCAAACATTTTAGTGGAAAGGAATTATTGAAGGTAGGATATTGAATAATTAGAAAAATGACAGACAAGGAGTGCATTATTTTCGAATAATTCAACGGATGGGTGTCAGTTATTTCCGCTAATTCTATGTTTACAACATTCGTCAATTTAACTCTTAACCCAAACACTTAACACTGACCCTAACACATCTCATACAAAGCCTTTAGTTTTGGATTGCATTAGATTTTCTGTTGTAGTTTTTGAAATAACTGACTTCATTCGACATAGTGATATGGAATGCTAACACTGTTATGTGCGGAGGGAATTACGGGAGTTTTCTGAGAGAAATAACAAAAGAGGAGGGTGGCGGGAGATCGGTTTGAAATACGGGAGACTCCCGGGAAAAACAGGAGTGTTGTCAGGTATTACGCTAGCTTTGACAAAAATTGTCTAGTGCTATGGAACGCTAGCATTGACAAAATCTGTCTAGTGCTATAGAACGCTAGCAATTACAAAATATGTCTAGTGCTAAGGAACACTAATGTTGACAAAATCTGTTGATTGATATTAAAAGTATAGTGATATGGAACTCTAATGCTGTCAAAATCTGTCTAGTGATTTAAAATGCTAACGTTGACAAAATCTGATATTGAACATTAATGCTATCTAAATCCATCCAGTGATAATGCTAATGTTGACAAAATCTGTCTAATGACATGGAACGCTAATGCTATCAAAATCTATGTAGTGATATGTACCTTTAATGCTGTCAAAACCTGTGTAGTGCTATGGTACGCTAGCGTTGACAAAATCTGTCTAGTGCTATGGAATGCTAGTGTTGACAAAATCTGCCTAGTGATTTGGAACTCTAGCGTTGGTAAAATCTGTCTAATGATATGGAACGCTAATGCTATCAAAATTTATGTAATGATAAGTAACTTTAATGCTGTCAAAACCTGTATAGTGCTGTAGAACGCTAGCGCTGACAAAATCTGTCTAGTGATATGGAACGCTAGCGTTGACAAAATCTGTCTAATGACATGGAAACGCTAATGCTATCATAATCTATGTAGTAATATGTAACTCTAATGCTATCAAAATCTGTATAGGGATAAGTATCTTAGGAATTAATTACCTTAGAAAATTAACTTAGAAATATAAATGTGAAATAAAGTATTCTCACAAACAGATTACATACAAAGTCAATGTAAACATGACAATATTGGCACATTTCCACATGGCGCACAAATGACATTGAATTTGCATTATGTTTGAAAGGCTTATTTTGACAAAACCACAAAATAATCAAGAGTCTTCGTGTTTTTCAACAGATAAGACTTTTTTAGATCGTAATTTGTTCTACTCTATGGAGAATCCAACAGTTTAAGGCTTAAAATGGTAGAATACATTTTGAGAAGCATATACTTTACAAAACATTTGACAAACCAGAAAATAATCAGTTGTATTTATTTTTTGTGTTTTGTGTACACACACACACACACAAACACACACACACACACACACACACACACACACACACACACACACACACACACACACACACACACACACACACACACACACACAGTTAAAGTCAGAATAATTAGCTCGCCTTTATTTATTTCTTTTTTTTTTCTTTATTAAATATTTCTCAAATGATGTTTAAAAGAGCAAACAAATTTTCAGATAATATTTTTTTTCTTCTGGAGAAAGTCTTATTTTTTATTTAATAAATATTTATTATATTTAGTTTTTAATTTTTTAAAAACCATTTTAAGGTCAAAATTATTAGCCCCTTTAAGCTATATATTTTTCGATAGTCTACAGAACAAACCATTGTTTTACAATAACTTGCCTAATTACCCTTACCTGCCTAGTTAACCCAATTAACCTAGTTAAGCCTTTAAATGTCACTGTAAGCTGTATTGAAGTGTCTTGAAAAATATCTACTCAAATATTTACTGTCATTACGACAGTTATTAGAAGTGTCTTATTAAACTATTACGTGTGCCGTAAAAATATCTCAATTAAACAGAAATTCGGAAAAAAATTAAACTGGGAGGCAAATAATTTAGGGGGCTAATAATTCTGACTTTAACTATATATATATATATATATATATATATATATATATATATATATATGATAGTTTAATGTATTTATCAAATTTCGAGCTTCTGTTTGCACCAAAAAAATTGCAAAATATAACTTTCAAACCTTTTTTTTTTAAATTTTAAAGAATAATAATTTATATTCATTTCCTTCATATTGAAAAGTATGTATATGTTAAATCAAAATTCTAGCTACTTAGTCCAAGATACAATTTTGAGAAGCAACTTTCAAATTGTTATTTTGATAAAACACTGAATAACCATGAAATCTTCTGTATTTGAAAATGTATATACTTCAGATTAGAATTAAACTACTTACAAACTCTGGAGTTTTTTGTTAAGTTATAAAATGCCAAAAAGTGTTATAAAAACAACAACAAAAAAATCACTTCACAATTTATTTGACAAACTGCAGAACAATCACAAGCTTTCTTCAAACTCAAATGTGTGTTGTTACATTTTTTTTTTTTTTTGAGTATCTGTTCTGCTTTAAGGCATAACATGTCAAAATGTACTTCCAAATGTTAAAAAACAAACAAATGTTTTTATTTATTTATTTTTATTTCTTCAAGTTTTCTTCTTGTTTGCAAGTGTGTGTTTTAGATCAGAAATGGAGCTACTTCATGGCATCCAGCAGTTTGGTGAGTGTTTATTCTGCTTCAGACACCAGGAGGGAACAGAATGATGACAGACTGCAGAAAACTGTCCTTTAATCTCAGTACAACACCTCGAAAAATCAAGCCATGAATTGTGCATAATAACAGCAGCACAGCTCACAGCAGGACATCTGAAGTCCCTCAGAGAAAATCATGCATATGACTGTTTAGAAGATGCTGGATTGCACACTAGTGCTCTTTGATGGCTGTAATGATGCTGCTTTAAATGAGATGAATTAACAGATTTATCTATCTATCTATCTATCTATCTATCTATCTATCTATCTATCTATCTATCTATCTATCTATCTATCTATCTATCTATCTATCTATCTATCTATCTATCTATCTATCTATCTATCTATCTATCTATCTATCTATCTATTAAAATCTTTATACAGCTTGCTTTCAGTTCTTTTCAATCCACTTCAAGATATCTAAACCACATTCCTGTCAAAGTTTCAGCAATCTTTTCTTTTCTAAACACCGCAAAACATGATTAATTCATGACCCTACAAGCACAAGCACTCTGTACACAGGTGGTCCGAATAACCGCACTCACTTTCTCTCTTTACATCTCTGTTTTCAGACCTTCGCTAGGCTAAACTAAACCCAAACCCGGCATACTCCCTTCAGTCGAGCACCAATCCTGACCCACAGCGCTGTTTCTCTCCCTCTCCAGAGGCGCAGGTCTAAAGCCGGTCTCTAATGCCTCGCTCCGTTTGCCATTATCCCTGTTAAACCCTCCCTCTGTCTGGCTAATCAGTGCCCAGGGCAAAGCTCAGCTCGCTGGGATTCCAGACGCCCTCACAGACCCTCAAAAGCCTCTGTGCAATGCTGTTAATGATTTTCCTCCTTTTTGACTTCTGAATATTTTTTATGGGTGATCCAGAGCCGGGCGTCTCTTCAAAGCCCAGCCAGAAGCTCCACTCTGGGGAGAAGTGAGAAATTAGGCCCCTGCTGTGCCTACAAATGGAGGATTCAGATCTGAACAGGAGAATCCCCATCTGATGAACGAGTGAATAAATAAGACGCTTGGGGTTTGGACTCGGATTCAAACCTGGACTGAATGACAAAATCAAATATGCAAAGATAGAAGATGAAAAAAGAGCAAATGAAAAAGGGCAAATGAATGAATGAATGAATTAATGAATGAATGAATGAAAAAACGAATGAACAAATGAATAAACGAATGAACCAGCAAATAAGAACAGAACAAAGAAAAATATTTTAAAATGTTGAAGACAAACAAAAACTAATGAAAGAAAGAAAGAAAGAAAGAAAGAAAGAAAGAAAGAAAGAAAGAAAGAAAGAAAAAAAGAAAGAACGAAAGAAAGAAAGAAGGATATGAATAGGGAAGGAATAGGTTAGGAAAGATAGGAAAGGAATAAGTTAATGTACAATGAAAAATATTGTGACAAAGACAAAAGCAAATAAATAAAAGAGAACAATTAAAGAAATTGAGTAAACAAATTAATGAAAAAAAGAATAATGAACCAACTAATGAACGAACGAACAAACGATTCAACAAAATGAACAAATGAACAAACGATTCAACAAAATGAACAAATGAAAAAACGATTCGGCAAAAAAAAAAAATGGAAAGGTAACATTTGAAAGCAAAATCTAAGTAGTAAATAAATGAACAATGAAAACAACAAAATAAGATGCGCAAGAAAAAAAAATAAAGAAAGATTCAAGGAATAAGTAATTGCACAATGAAAACTAGTATGACAAAGACAAAAGCAAATTAATAAAAGAGCAATGAAAGAAATTGAATAAACAAGCTTATGAAAAATAGAATGAATGAACCAACCAACCAACAAATAAATGAACAACCGAGCAAACAAAGAAAAAAAGAAAAGAAAGAAAGAAAGAAAGAAAGAAAAGAAAATTGCAAAGAATGAGTAAGTGCACAATAAAAAATATTATGACAGAGAAAAAAGTAAATAAATAAAAAAGAACAATGAAAGAAACTGAATAATCAAACTAATTAAAAAAAGAATGAACGTACCAACCAACAAACGAGTGAATGAATGATTCAACAAAATGAACAAATGAACAAACGATTCAATAAAGATTTAACGAAAAGGTAACATTTGGGAGCAAAATCAAAGTATTAAATAAATAACTTAAAGAAAGAACAAATATTGATTTAAATAATGAACAAATGAATAATGACAAATATTATGACAAAAAAAAAACAAGTGAGAGCAATGAAAGACAAAAATCGAATAAACAAACTAATGAAATAAGAATGAAGAATAAATTAACAAACAAATTAATGGATGATTTAACAAAAACACAGAACAAAAAAAAAATGATTGAAAAGGTAACATTTGAGAGCAACAATAAAAACTAATAAATTGCTTAAAAGAATATGAATGATGAAGTGATGAATGAATAAATCAAACATACAAAAAATATAGAACAAAAATGTGAAAAGCACAGAAAATAAGCAACAACAAAATAAAAACAATTAAAAGTCAAGATTAAAAACAAGAACGAAAGAACAACAAGTAAATAACAACAAATGAGTAAATAATACAAACATGACAGAACAAACACCTAAAAACAAATATACACATAAAAAAGGCTAAACTTCTAAATACAAAAAAAAAATTATAATAATAATAACATGCAGCAGAAAAGGAAACAAACGATTAAAGAACAATCGAGTCAATGAGTGAAGAAAACACAAAACAAAAAATTGAAACAACAGATGATTGCATAAGTAAAAGAACAAAAAAGTAAAATATTTTAAGACAAAATGAATAAACAAAAAAAGCAAAAAAGAGCAATAGAGTAGATAGAAAGAATGTAAATATTGGCAAAACATGGCAGAATAATAAACAGCTGAAAACAAATAAATACATGGGGAAAAACAGTTGAATGACAAAAACAAATCAAATGAATGAATAAAGAAACAAATAACAAGTGAATACATAACTAAGCACATGAAAGAACAAAAAAAAACAGTTTCTAAAACTTTAAAGACAAAAAAAACTATCTGAATAAATAAATAAATCTAACAAACAACAACAAAAAAAGAAAGTAAATGAATAAGTAAAACAAATCTATTTATTTAACCCTTTTGATTCTCCCAGAAAAAGAAAGACTCTCTTAGGTTGCACATATGGGTGAACCAGAACTGGGCGTCTCATCAAAGCCCAGCCAGAAGCTCCACTCTGGGGAAAAGTGATAAAATTAGGCCCCCGCTGCGCCTACGAATGAAGGATTCAGATCTGAACAAGAGACTTCACTTCTGATGGGCTAAAATAAGACTTGCTTTTGAACTTGGATTCACAGACAGTGGTGATTATTTCAGCCTGATTTCTGAAGGTGACAAAAGCATTTCTGGTTAAAGTCTAACTTAGCGTTTTCTTTTCTCATTTCACTCTTTTCTTCTCGCTGTCGGTGTCCTAAATTCTCCAGGAGCGCTGCTGTGGAAAAGCGCTGTGTTGGCGAGGAAAGAGAAAGCAAACTTTCAGAGCTGTTTACCAGGCTCTTTTCTCATCAGGCCATTCAAAATGTTGAATCTGTTTGAGTTTAACCTTCTTGGAATAATAAACTCATTCCAGAGAGATAAAGATTGTTCTTCTAGAAAGGAAGGAAGGAAGGAAGGAAGGAAGGAAGGAAGGAAGGAAGAATGAAAGAAAAAAAAGATGCTCCACTCTTGGGAGAAGTAAGAAATTAGGCCCCTGCTGCGCCTACAAATAGAGGATTCAGATACGTGAACAAGTGAATAAATAAGATGCTTGGATTTTGGATATGGATTCAAAACCTGGACTGAATGACAAAAGCAAATTTGCAAAGTATAAAAAGAAGTTTAAAAAAAAAGGCAAACAATAAAGGGCAAAACAAATGAATGAATGAATGCATGAATGAATGCATGTATGCATGAATGAATGAATGAATGAATGAATGAATGAATTAACCAGCAAACAAGAACAGAACAAAAAAATATTTAAAAAAATTAAACAAAGAAAAACTAAGAAAGAACAATTCAAAGAGTGAGTAAATGCACAATGAATATATTATGACAGAAAGACGAAAGCAAATAAACAAAAGAGAGCAATGAAGGGAACTGAATAAACCGACTAATGAAAAAAAAGAACAAACCTACATACGTACAAACGAATGAACGCATGTATGAACGAACAAATGCATGATTCAACAAAAAAGATCAGATGAGATGAGCAACAACAAAATGATACATAAATAACGTATAAAGAACAACAAAGAAAAAGAAAGAAAGAAAGAAAGAAAGAAAGAAAGAAAGAAAGAAAGAAAGAACAAGTGAACAACCAAATGCATAAATAAGGGATGACAGAAAAAACGATGACAAACATACAGTAATTATTGAACAAAGAACAACTGATTGAACAAGTAAAGAAATAAAACTTTGACAGAAAAGACAGATTAACAGAATAAGGAAACAAAAAATGAGCAAAAAAAGAAAGGAAAAAACAAAAAAGATCTAGTAATAAACAAAACAAATCAAATGAATACAAACAGAAGGCAAACAACGAACAAAGGGAAATGAAGAAGGCAAAGTTGACAAACTGAAAAACAAAACTGAAAAGAAGAAACAAAAGAAATGAAAACTGAGAAAATAAGCTAAAGACAAAGATAATAAACAAAACAAGCAAAAATAAAAATAAAAAAGAACAATAAATCAAGTGAAAGACAGAAAAGTTGGGGAAAAACTGAACTAAAATTCAGTTTGGAAACATGTACTAATTAAAAAATGTAAAATAGTAAATAGAAAGAAAGAAAGAAAGAAAGAAAGAAAGAAAGAAAGAAAGAAAGAAAGAAAGAAATAATACAAAACAAAAATGACACAATATTATTAATGAATGAACATAAATTTAAGAAGGAAAAACAGAACAAAAAAGGAACAAAGAACAATGGATTGAGCAAGTAAATAAATAAAACATAGTGAGAAATGTTGACCGACAGAATATCAAAATAAACAAAAATAGGGCAAAGAATAAATAATAAAAAAGAAAGAAAGATCTAAATGGAAACATAAAAGACTTATTAATAAATAAAAAAGAAATACAGGAAAAAGTAAAAGCAAACAACAAACTGAAAGAAACGGGGAAAGTAAGTTGACAGAATGACAAATGAAACAAAGAAGGGAAAAAATATAGAAAGAAAGGAAAAAATCGAATGAATGATTGAATGAATGAATGAGTGAATGAATGAATGAATGAATGAATGAATGAATGAATGAATGAATAATGACTCAATGAATAAGTAAATAAAAAACAACAACTATATAACAGAAAGACAAAAAAGAAAATAAACAAATACTGAAAATATGAAAAGAACAACCAGAATGCACAAAACAAACAAAATAAAAAAGGAAAGAACAATAAAAAATGAAAGGTCGACAGAAAGGTTGAAAAACAGAATTAACAACTAAACAAAAAGTGAAGAAGCAAGTTAAAAGAAAAGAAAGGAAAAAGAAAACCGTCAATGTTGATTTTATTATATTCTGGTTGAACCTTCTCACACATTTTGTTGAATGTTTTATGAGCCAGTAAACACATTATAAGGAGATAAAGAACCAGATTTAATCTATTTTTCAACTCTCAACATTCTTTCTAAACTTGTCAGCTTCCTTGAATCCATTGTATACAGAATTCAAAAAACTTTGCCATTCGTTACCATTGACTTAAAAACACATAAAAAAAGTATCTTACGGCAGTCGGTTTCATCTTCCCCGTCACCGCAGTCGTCTTGTCCATTACAGCGCAGGTTTATAGGGATGCACTTCTGCCGGTGTGTGCACTTAAACTGACCCGACAGGCAGATATATGAGTCTGAAAGCAAATGCAAACAAGGACATCACTGCACTATATATCACGTGTTATTATGCAGGCTCCATTTATGCATCCATCAATCTGTAATTACCACAGTTGGCTTCATCCGAGTTGTCTCCGCAGTCGTTCTCTCCATCGCAGATGAAGGGAGGAAGAGCACACAGACCTGTCCCGCATTGAAACCTGCCGGGCTGACATTTAAACTCCGCTGGAGGAACAGAAGAACAGAGAAATTATTAAAATAAATGAACGAATGAAAGCACAAGGGTTATACAGGAGGAAAAAAACTACAGAAAAAAAAACAAGTGAATAGAAACAGAAAAGACAAAGAAACCCAAAAAATTTATGAAAATGAAAAAGAAAAATGAATGAAATGAAAGAAAGAAAGAAAGAAAGAAAGAAAGAAAGAAAGAAAGAAAGAAAGAAAGAAAGAAAGAAAGAAAGAAAGAAAGAAAGAAAGAAAGAAAGAAAGAAAGAAAGAAAGAAAGAAAGAAAGAAAGAAAGACAATATGTGTGGAAAAAAGCACCTGATGTCATGCGCTCCGGCACTAAGACTATTAATACAGTGGTTGACTAGCAACATAAAAGAAATAGACAGTGTGGTATGCCTCATGTTTTCAGAACTAAAAAGTGCAAAATGAAAACAAAAATTAACAAACAAAAAAGAAAGAACAGAGAAAGGAAAAAATAAAAGCAAAGTGACAAGTAAATGAGCAACTGTTAAGCTATAGAGAACAATCAACCCAAATAAAGACTAAATATAGATAAAGTAAGCAAAACAAAGCCAGTAAACCAGACAGACATACTGTACAGATTTGTTTTCCTCCTAGACCACAACACAATGTCTTTTGTTCGTTGTCAGCCTTTCTGTCTCTATTGCATCTCAGTGAGTGATAAACTGCTTAACACACACAAAAAAAAAAAAAACGAATACATTTTTGCAGCCTTTGGCAGTAAATGAGAGCATTCACCTCTCAATCAAACAAGCGCTACCACATTACTAATGACCCACAATGAAACATTCATCGAAGAAATACTTGAATATAACCCTGATGACAATCAAGCCTTTATTCAAAAATAAACGCTCCATGAACTGGACATGAAAATTAAAGGAATAAGATCATCCTCAACTTATGGAATGAATGGCTCAAGTATCTGAAGGACTTCTTACTTTTAGCTCAACTTAAAAGAAAATGTAGTTGATTGTGGACTCATTTTAAAGTCTAAAAATTATGAGTCACTTAGTAAAATAAAAGCACAGCCAAAATTTCAAATTATAGATCTTTCTGTTACTCAGAACTGATTTTGACAGTTTGATGCTTGCATATTGGTTAGCCAATAATACCATCAACATGCATCTAAAATAAAGAAAAAAAAGAAGAAAAATGAAATGAAAAGAAAAATGCTTTAAACAAATACAAATAAACAAATCAAATAAAAAACTGTTATTAGCAATGAAGAAAGAAAGAAAGAAAGAAAGAAATAAGACTAACAACATAAAAAACACTGCACTGTACTTTTCTGAAGTCAACAATAGGCAGTGTGGTGTGCCTTATGTTTTAAGAACTAAAAAGTGCATTTAGTATGATTGGATTACAGGGAAAAATACAGGAATAAGATCATCCTCAACTCATAGGATAAATGGCTCGGGTATCTGAAGGACTTGTCTCTTTCAGCTAAAGAAATGTAGTTGATTGTGGACTCACTTTAAAGTCTCAAAAAATATGAGCCACCAGGTAAAATAAAAAGCAGCACAGACCAAATATCAAATTATAGATCATTCTGTTGGGCGAGGCAGTGGTGCAATAGGTAGTGCTGTCGCCTCACAGCAAGGAGGTCTCTGGGTCGCTGGTTCGAACCTCGGCTCAGTTGGTGTTTCTTTGTGGAGTTTGCATGTTCTCCCTGCCTTCGCGTGGGTTTCCCCCACAGTCCAAAGACATGCAGTACAGGTGAATTGGGTAGGCTAAATTGTCTGTAGTGTATGTGTGTGTGTGTGTGTGTGTGTGTGTGAATGTGTGTATGGATGTTTCCCAGAGATGGGTTGAGGCTGGAAGGGCATCCGCTGCGTAAAAACTTGCTGGATAAGTTGGCGGTTCATTCCGCTGTGGCAACCCCGGATTAATAAAGGGACTAAGCCGACAAGAAAATGAATGAATGAATGAGATCATTCTGTTGATCAGAACTGTTTTTGACAGTTTGATACTAGCATATTGCTTAGCTAATAATACCACCAATATGCATCTAAATAAAGAAAAAAATAAGTGAATAAATTCAGAAAATAAAAAGAAAAATTAAATAAAAAGAAAAATGAATAAAGCAAATTAATAAAAAAGCAATTGTTATAAGAAAGAAAGACAGAAAGAAAGAAAAGAAAAGAAAAGAAAAGAAAAGAAAAGAAAAGAAAAAGAAAGGGGAAAAAAGAAAAAGAAAGACACTCTCTAAGCACCTGCAGTTAAAAATAAACTCTGTGTGAAAAAAAGGACCTGATGTCATGCGCTCCAGCACTAAGACCATTGATACAGTAGCAGTTGAAGTAGAACAGCCAATATTTTAAATTATAAACTTTTCTTTCTGCTAATTAGAACGGATTTTAACAATTTGAGGCTTGCATATTGGTAAGCTAAAAATACCACCAATTTGCATCTAAAATAAAGTTGCTCTTTTGTTCTCAAGTTTTCCTTGTTTACTATGCTGGATACTTTTAACAAGCTAAAGATTTGCAATGCTTCCCAAGAATGCTGTTTGAAGAAGGATACATGCAGTGATTCCTTTGAATTTGTCCAAACAACCCAACAAGAAAAAGTCTATGGTGAGTACATTTTTGATCAATCTTTCCCATTCAAACCCTACCTATGTTCCCTATAAAGGCTCCCTGGGTATTAAGTATTAAAGACATTAAGGTTGTGCTCACAACAAAAAACTAAACGAAAACAAGTCAAAGGTGAATACACGATGAGAGAGTTTTCTGTTTTGAGTAAACTGTGCCTTTAAGACCTTATCTACAGATAAACAAACAATGCAAGGAGATTTATTGCAACATGAATAGAAAAAAAGTATGCTAGTGACATCGTAACCTGTTTTTTGGTTTGTGTTGATATCTTTAGTCCATGTTGCATTAATATTTTATTCAAAATGCACCAGAGTGTGTTTGGAAGTGGACCAAGATCCACAACTACAGGGACACACAACTCCGTCCTGGAGGGCCGATGTCCTGCAGAGTTCAGCTGCAACCCTAATTAGACACACCTGAACCATCTAATTAAGCTCTTAATTGGCATTCCAGAAACTTTCATAGAAGTGTGTTGAGGCAAGTTGTAGCTAAACTCTGGAGGAAACCACTCCTCCTAGATTGAAATTGTACACCCCAGTAGTTGTGGGTCTTGGTCCACTCTCAAACCAGCTCAAACTCCCCACACAATCTCTTCAACCTGGCAAGTGTGAATACACTATGAAAGGCAGTCAGTTATTTATTGTTCACTGGATTAACCAGGTTGGCTTACTGCCAGAATATTTCGTAAAGTCTATGGTGAGTACACTTTTGATCAATGTTTCCCATTCAAACCATACCTATGTTACCTATAAAGGCTCCCTGGGTATTAGGTATTAAAGACATTAAGATTGTGCTCACACTTGTAGTTTGTACCAGACCAAAAAAAAAAAAAAAAAAAAAGAAAACAAGCCAAGGTTGAATAAATGATGAGAGAACTTTCTGTGATGAGTGACCTATGCCTTTAAGACCTTATCTACAGATAAACAAATATTGCAAGGAGATTTGTTGCAACATAATGAGAAAAGTATCCTAGTGACCTTATGATCTGTTTTTTTTTTTTTTTTGGTTTTTGTTGATATCTTTGTTCCATGTTGCATTAATATTTTATTCGAAGTGCATCAGAGTTCATTTGCAAGTGGACTTATACCCACAACTGCAGGGATGGCCAAACTCTGTCTTGGAGGGCCGATGTCCTGAAGAGTTTAGCTGCAACCCTAATTAGACACACCTGAACCAGCTAATCAAGCTCTTAATTGACATACTAGAAACTTTCAGACAGAGCAAGGTGTAGTTAACCCCTTCAGACCTGAATTATGTTCCACATTTCAGAAAAATGGGATGTCATGTGATGTCCATTGTAATCAATCAGACACAGGGTCTGAAGGGGTTAAGCTCTGCAGGAAACAAGTCCTCCAGGATCGAGTTTGGGCACCCCTGAAGATACAGGTTTTGGTCCACTTCCAAACAGTCTTAAACTCCCTACACAATCTCTTCACCCTGACAAGTGTGAACACACCATGAAAGGCACTCAGTTATGTATGGTTCACTGGATTAACCAGACTGGCTGACTGCCACCATGTTTGGTTACTTACGGCAGTCTGCCGGCTCGTCAGATCCATCTCCACAGTCGTCCACTGTGTCACATTTCCACCAGAAGGGAATGCACTCATCCGTACCGCAGCGGAACTACACACAGAGAGAAATAACCTTCAGAATAATTACTTATTTAGTAGCACACTGGATATAATTGGTAGTCAAAAGTGGTGCCAAGAGTTGATCAGCTATTGTGGAACTCATATTCGGGTTCCCGAAGCAATTACAGAATCGCACCTGGCTGGCGGTGCAGTTAGACAGACAGGTTTTGTTGTCATTTGCCAGGTAGAAGTGCGTAGGGCAAGCACACTTGTATCCCCCTCCAGGCGAAAGCAGGCAGAGGTGGCTGCACCCTCCATTAGTCACCTGGCACTGATGTTTAGGCACTGAGGACAAACAACAAACAAATCAAAAACAATCCTGGATCAACATGGGAGTCTTGACTCTAACCCAAACAGTCAACTGTAGACTTATCCAAGAAGCTTCCCGCTGTAATACCGTCAGGCTGTCGGAGCGGATGGTAGACTTGAATGTCTCGAATGGTTTGCCATGAGCTGAGGAGCTCGGTTTGTTTACCGCCCGACGTCTTGTGAGAGCGACTGAGGGTTTTGGACTTCTGGTCACTCCAGTAAATGAAGTCCTCAAACAATGTGAGACCCGTTACTCCACCTATGTCTTGTATAGGGACTGGAAGTTGGAGCAAAAATTTGTTAATGTCAATTTTAATCAAGACTTAGATTTGAGATAAGAAAGCACTTACCTTTGTGTCTTTTGGTACCGTCTATATTTGCAAATAAGATATGGTTCTCGTCAGCCCAGTAAATCCTTTTGTTGACGTGGTCAATGGTCAAAGCTGAAGGAGAGCGTATTTCTGTATCAATTATGACGCGTGGCTTGCTGCCGTCCATCCCGATCCGTCCAATTTGGGGCTGTTCACAACAGTCGATCCAGAACACATACCTAAGGCACCAATGGGATTTGATGTAGCTTTAAACGATGCAATAGAGTGCAACAGTCATGTTCCGGAGGTAAACCCACATACTACATTCATTTTCTCCACAGGGGAGTTGATTTTTCACCATATCTGATCAATCTTTAAACACACACCTACTGTGAGCTCTGAGGTTGTTGCAGTGATCAATGTAAAGTGCTTCTATTGAAGCCTTCAGCTGCATTATTTCAACTTTATTTTTGAAACACTCACCTTTAGTCAAAATTGAGGAGAAAAACTACATATATTTGCCTTGGTGTTCAGATGACAACGGCTTTTTGAAAGTGCACAAGATAGCATTGGTGAACAACAGGACCATGTGTGGACTGAGGCCAGTTGCACACTTAGTTAACTTGATTTTGTACGTGTGTGTTTTGCACCACTGAACCTAGTCTAAACAGAATTCTACGTTCCAACAAAATATTTACAGATGCACCTAGTAGAAAAGAGATGACCGCAAGATTAAATCAAAACTGTTGAGCTCACTTTAAATGCTTCTGATTGGCTATTACGTCAGCTTATGTCCTTTTAACGACATTGGCTGTTTCTCAATATGCGTTCTTCAGCGGTCTTGCGTCCTCGTGTTCTCGTGCAACGTCATCATCAGCTGCCTAAGTTCATTTCCAATACTCAAGACCGCAAGTACGGAGGACGTGTGAAACTTCCCGGATGTGTTCTTGATATCGAGGACGCACTGATGCAGACTTGAGCAGCGAACTCGCTCTGCAAGTCCCAGCAGTCATTGCGACTGGAGGTGGGAAGCAAAGCATTTTATTTAGATTTATTATTAAAGTTCAGAGATATCACTTATTTACCTCAGGAGTTAACAATTCATTAACATGAATATCTTAAGAAAGGAATAAACACATTAAGGGTTGTTTGTTTGCTGAAATTTGTATTCAAATCTGTTTTATTTATATTGTGCAGAGTATATTTATATTGTTTTTATGCAAAGTATATATTTTGAAGAGGGCGGAAACAATAAATCGTTGTATGAATGCTGTAATGTTTAAATAATTTACTATTTAAAACGCGTGAAGGTCACATGACCATCAGAAAGAACGCAGCATCACATTTCTCAAAGGATGCATTCTCTGCCCTTGCGGTCTCCTGAGTTCGTTCTTCCGAGGACACCTGGCAAGACCGCTCTCCACAAGAACGCAAGTCCGTTCTCTGCGTTCTTGGAATTGAGAAACAGCCATTCTGTCTAAAGATCATGTGGTACAACCAAAGCAAGAACTTAAAGAAGAACTTATTTAGAAGAAGAAGCATATTTAGAACGAGGGATCGCCATCTACTGGTGTAGCATGCAAAATATTAATTTTTCAGATATGTGTATTTTTTAATTTATTACATTTTTTTCATAAAAAACATACCCTTAAACGTTAAACATACTCTTAAACATGACTTTGTGGTTGGAGTTTAAAAGGGTGGGCTGGGGCACTTTTCAGAACCAAAAATGTGTCAGTAATGCCCTCTTACGCCTTTTAAAAAGTGTGCTCAAGAGCAATGCGCTCTGGGATTGTGGACAATAAGTAACATTAAGCCTCATTTACCCTGTCAGAGTGTCGAGAGCCAGAGCAGTTGGATTTCTCAATCCAGTCCTCAGCAGTACAGTGGGGTAGAGTCCATTAGCTTTCGCCACCTCGAGGGTCTTTCTCTCGCCGTCACACCAATACAAGTTCTTGCCGATCCAGTCGACCGCGAGAGCACTGGGGACAGATGTCCTGTGAACCACCTGAGAAAACAGCAGTCAACCACAGCTGGTCTCTTTTGGCCAGTTATTCACATGCATTTGCTCACATATAGAACTGCAGAGAACAAGTGCTTCATGTTAGAAAATACAGAATGGAGAGAAGCAGCTAAAGGAGAGTCTTTGCTGTTTTGTTGGTAAAAATCAAAAAGCATACTGACATTGTCTATATAGACCCTTAATTGCTAAGAATGAGCTAGCATTGCCAGCACATTAGCTTTATTTCAACTGCAGTAAGAGCATTCAGTTATAAAAAAAAAAAAAAAAAAAAGCATGGGAAGGCTTTGATTCCTCAAATAAAGGTAAAAATTCAATGGTAAAAATCACCCCTACATATGTGGTTATCAGCTGGTGACTGTAAGGATAGCTCACATTGCCAATTTAGCAAGTTTTCACTTGCTAAAATCAAACTACAGCAATGTTCTGTTTGAAGCCAACTGAAACCCTTTTTGTAAAGGTAAAATCTAGCTTCTGAATCTGATCCGCTGTGCTACACTTGTGTATTATTGCTAATTACCAGTGAGCTAAAGTACATTACCGCACATCATTCTCCCCTAAAATCCAAAAATGACAAGAAAAGTTCCCAAAAGATGAAGTTTCACACACAAAACACACATCACAACATTTCACTCCCTCTCCTGATCACAAAAAACCCTGTTTTGGCATAAACAATGCTCTTCCCAGCTGGTGGATAATCCAGTGCTTTTAATCATTTTCGCTCTTGGTTGCTGGTGCCCCCCGCCTAGCGCTTTAAGAGTAAGAGTAACATTCTGCAAGCTGATGAACATTAGAGATGAACATTAAAGACATTTCGCCTCAGACTGGGCCGTAGTATCAGCGCTAATTAAAACTAGCCTAGCCAAGATCAATTTCGACAACTTCACAGGATTTTTTTTAATTTTTTTTAGATGATGTGCTCACCAGGGAAACTAGCATCCTCAGGTAACTGTTTTAGAATGATTTTAGGGATAAGCCATAATAATAAATTGGGATACCAAAATTTGTTTCATTATTTTACAAGAGCAATTTTACTACAGCAAACTTAAAGTAGGGTGCAACATTTTTTCAAGATGTCATAGATAGCAAGGTTTTCGACTTGTTCAGTGTCAGGAAAATACCAACACTGTGTCTTTAGTCATACAATCGGAATACCACGAAGCTAAGATAATACTTTTATGTGAAAACATAACAAAAATAACAATTTAGTTCAACATTTTATTCTCCCCAGTGTCAGTACAAGGTGCACGTATATATTTTATGCTTAGATGCAGCTCTGACGGATTGCCTGGAATGAGCAATATACTGACAAAGAGGAAAAGAAACCTGAACAAGGGTGTTTTTTGTATAGTAGCTTGAAAATATTCTGATCGTCTATGTAGGATGATGGAGCTCTCAGATTCTACCGAAAATATCTTAATTTGTGTCCTGTAGGGATGTAACGGTATTGTAAATACCGTCATACCGCAATATTAAATTTTTTCGATATTACCGAAGTCGCATGACTCGGTAAAACTATAGGTCTTCTGAGAAAATTTGCTCAGGCGAATGAAGCGAACGGGAGGTAGCTGAAACTTCATTTCCCATCAGCCCCGGCGTGGCCATAATCCTTTGCGGTCTGTTGTCGCTACAGATCAAGTAATGCGGAAATGGAGTGTGCTGCTAGTAGCGGAGATGAAAAAAAGATGGAAATGATCGAACCTAAAGCGGGTGTTGTCGCCGCGCGCGTGCTGAATAGCGGTGCTGTCGCGCGCGTTCTGATCAGCTGTGTTGTGGCGCGCGTATTGTAAAGCGCCGAGGGGGGGTTGAGCGCGCATACTCAAGAGAGGTGTTATCGCGCGCCTACTGAAGGGCTGGACTGGACGGAGGTTGTGTCGCGTCGCGGGGGCACTTTTGATCGTTTTGGAAGGGCATTTTCTATCCAAGACTAAA
Organism: Danio rerio; assembly: GCF_049306965.1. Taxonomy (NCBI): domain Eukaryota; kingdom Metazoa; phylum Chordata; class Actinopteri; order Cypriniformes; family Danionidae; genus Danio; species Danio rerio. Next base: position 14,170,800 of record NC_133197.1, read on the forward strand.
AAGGGCATGTGCACTGCACAGGTTGAGCCCTATGTGTGCACGTGCCTGCAAGTTGGGGAATACGACTAATAACAGTCATGGGGACTGCAGAAACACAGCACACTGTTCAGATTGATGCAGACATTGACTTGTACCGCAAAGAGATCTCTATCTCACTCATGGTTTGTCCTCTCAAGTGGGGGAAAGACAATGCACAACGTTACCCCACTGCTGTCAACATGGGCCAAGTCATATCTCTCTTGTCCCAGAATCCTCAGTCCCAAATGAGAGGGGTTTTTTCTGTTGCAGGGGACATTGTAAATACCCAGAGATACCAGCTTTTACCAGATTATAGTTATATGATCATTTTCCTTTAAACCCATCTCTATCTAAGTGAGTGATTAAATGTTAAATGTGATGAGTTTTTAACAATACTAAATTGAAACTTTATTTTTTTACATGGTTTAATAATTTTTTGTTATTAAAATTGAAGTTCCTGTTTCAAAGCTAACAGATAGATGGCTAATTTGTATGTCATTGACACTTTTGGCACTTTTTTGGGAGTATTTTCAAAAGTTTTTTTTTTTCCTGTAAATGATTCAATAAATACCGTACCGTGACATTCATACCGAGGTATTACCGTACCGTGAAATTCTGATACCGTTACATCCCTAGTGTCCTGAAGATGATTGAAGCTCTAATAGGTTTTCATTTTTTTTTAGGGTGTGGACTAACTCATTAGATGCTCAAGTCAAAGTGATCTCATAAAAAAAATTATAATAATTTTTTCCACCAAATTTTGGTCAAGACCTGCACTGCTATCAGCACTTTCTTGTTATTATATGTATCCATGTAACATGAAATTTGCTTAAAATGCACTGCTTTTATACCAGACCTTAAATGCTCCTTGCATAAATAAGAGCTCCATTTCTTCACCAACGAAAAGCTGAAAAAAGAGCTTCCTAACTTACGGTCGGTCACAAACAAACTGTGGTCTTGTCCGGGATAAAAAAAACAGAACTGATGCTTTCATTAATAATGAAGCTTTTATTGTTAAACTGGGAATAGTTGGTATTGGGCGACGGAGTGGCGCAGTAGGTAATGCTGTCGCGTCACAGCAAGAAGGTCACTGGTTCGAGCCTTGACTGTGCCAGTTGGCGTATCTGTGTAGAGTTTGCATGCTCTCCCTGCGTTTGCGTAGGTTTCCTCCGGGTGTTCTGGTTTCCCCCACAGTTCAAAGACATCCGGTACAGGTGAATTGGGTGGACTAAATTGTCCATAGTGTATGAGTGTGAATGATTGTGTATGGATGTGTTGCATGGGATGGGTTGCAGCTAGAAGGGCATCTGCTGCGTAAAACATATGCTGGATAAGTTGGCGGTTCATTCCGCTGTGGCGACCCCAGATTAATAAAAGGACTAAGCCGAAAAGAAAATGAATGAATGAATAGTTGGTATTGTGGTCATGATATGATCTTTATACATGCATATAAGTCTATCAAGTGACTTTCTTTATTTTTTTAACCCAAATTTTGGTCAAAACTTGCACTGCTTCCAGTGTTTTTATGTGGTAAGTTACATGTTTTTTATTATTTGATTCCACGTGACATGGAGTTTTGTAAAATTTGCTGCCTTTTATACCAGACCTTAAATACTTCTTCCATAAATAAGTGCTCCATTTCTTCACCCACAAAAAGCTGAAGAGAGTTTCCTAACTTATGGTCGGTCACAATCAAACGGGAGGGCTCGTCCGGGATGAAAAAGCAGAACTGATGCTTTTGTTAATGATGTAGCGATCGTTTAAGCGGAAATACTGTCCACTCTTTCACTTTCATTGTTTAACTGGGAGCAGTTGGTATTGTGGTCATAATATGACCTTTATGTATGGAAATAAGTCAATCAAGTGACTTTTTATATTAATTTTACAGTAAATTAAATTTTTGGTTAAAACTTGCACTGCAACTAGTGTTTTCATGTGGTATGTTGCATTTTCTTGATTATTTGAGTCTGTGTGACATGAAAGTTAGTGAAATTTACTGATAGTAGCATTTTCATGCTACTCACTGCATTTGGTTGATTTTTTTCAATGTGGAATTTGAAGTGAATATTCAAAAAAACCTTAGGAACTACATTAAAAACAGAAAATGAGGCACATTTGCTATTAATCAAAGCATTTGTCATGAGAATTTGCAGCTTGCAATGCCAAAAATCGCCAACAATGTCGCTCAATCACTCCCATTATCATCTTTTTTCCTTCAACGTTCGATGAAAATAATCGCACAGTGGATTTATATAGCCTTCAGTTTCAACATTGAGAATAACTTTATCACCTTACTTCAATGCCTTTACAGACACTCTACCCCCTCTCTCTCTTTTCTCTGAACTACAGCACACTATCATAAATCAGTTCAAGATCCAAAGTTCAATCAAGCTTAATGAGCCATTATGGCTCGATATTAAACATAACGAGCTCTGGCGGCCCAGCAGGGCAAGGCTGGCACACTATGCCCGTTTTCTGCCCTGAGTAATATACACAAGGGCATTGATGGAGAGAAATATGTAGACAGACATGCACACACACACACGTTAGACTGTGTCAGTGCATCTCTGGCTCATTTTATAAAAGAAATCCCACTTATCCTTAAAGCAAGACAAGAAAATGCACCTGTTCGTTTTGAGATTTGAGGCTTTTTATAAAGTTTTTTTTTTTCAGTCTAATGTAAAGACGATACCTAAAATGCTCTTGTAAGTGGTTCTTTTGTAGCACTTAATCTATTTGCGTCTGCAGATTTCAACTGCGATACATTTTTGTAAAGGCTGTTTTCTAAAAAATAAATGTTTTCTCTTATAGTGACCCATAAATCTCATCTTCAACAGCTTTAAAAACACCAAACTGCACAGTTTTGTTCGTATCTCAATTCGGAAGGTTTTTAGAGAGGGAATTTTTCATTCATAGTTTCCCTAATTATATAAAACAGTTTATTCTTTTGTTTTTGTGGGGGTATTTTCTGAATTATGAAGTCCTCATAATAGACTATGAAATGCTAGAAAGAAAAAGAAGATTTTGAACATATCTGCAAAGTCTTCGCAATCAAAAACTGCCCGAGCACAGAGGTGACAGGAATCAAATTCACCCAGGGGCAAAGTGATATTTGCATATGTCGATTTGGGCAATTTTAGATGATTTCAAGAGTAATTCAACAGAAACGCACAGAGATATTCATAGATGTACCTTGAGGTCGCTTCCATTGAGGCGCATTCTGTTGATTCTGCGTCCGCTGGGTCTGCTAGTGTCAATCCAATAGATCAACTCTTTCCTGGAGTCAAAGTCTAGAGAGATGACATTACTGAGTCCCTGCAGAGACGCAGACAAAGAGAAAGAGATAGGTGAAGTGTAAGATTGACAGATGGGATCTTAAAGAGAAAAAAAGAGGATTTTTTTTTTCAAACAGAAATGCATTCACGTTTCACATTAAGAATACTTATTAAATATTACATTTCCACAAATTGGAAATATTACATCTTTAATATTACATATAGAAAAATTGGCCCTGGTTTTGCAGTCTAGGGTAAAACCACAAAACCAGGGTAAATTTTTGAAAGTTAAGATTTCTGATTTAAACGCTGAATAAATATGTTTACAATTGATTTATGGCTTATTAGGTTAGGGCAATACTTGGCAGAGATGCATCAATTTGAAAATACATGAAATGTGAGGGTTAAAAAAATCTAAATATTGATAAAATTGTTCTTAGCAAAGCATCATCTCAATTAAAAATCAAGTTTTTATATATTTACAGTAGGAGATTTACAAAATGTCTTCATGGAGCAAGATCTTTACTATATTCCAATAATTATATATTCTAATAATCTAATACTTTTTGCCATAAAATTAAAAATCTCCTATGACTTTAAAAATAGTTTTTTGGCTATTCCCCAAAATACACCCATAAAGCATAATGCTGCGTTCACATGAGATGCGGAAAAAGCATCAAGCTTGTGATTTACATGTTAAGTCAACACAAAGATGTGAATAGATATCGTGAGGCATGCAACACGCGAATGAGGCGACTCGCATGAATGAAGTGGCACAAGTTGAGCATTTGGCGCAATTGACCCGCGAATCCCTCGAGTTAGAAAATCAGAACTTCAGCAGATATGGCGGCATGTTAACCAATTACGAACTTTCTCTTGTAGGAGAGTGATTATGGCGTAGCACTTGTTGTTTGTGTCCTGGGGGGAAATCCTCCTGCCGACACCGGACAACAGTTCATCAAACTGGGCTCGGCTCAGTCGGAAGCACCGCTGAAAGCTTTCATCATCCAGGTATATTTTCTGGAGGAGTTTATGAGTTCACAGAGCTGGGTGCACCCCATAATTGATCTAGTGGACTCAGGCACGGCTTCAAACAAATCAACGCTGTTTTTCAGTCTTCCTAAAGCACATAAACACAGCTATTCTCTCAATAAAATCCACGTTAGCCATTTAGTAATGAAACTAGAGTGACCAGGCAGACAGAAGCCTCGTCCATGACACATATCCGCATCTATTGTGAGGTGAATTTGACGCGCGAATGAAGCGAGTAAACTCAAAATGTTCACTTGTCTATTTATAAGTGAATAGCACGATTTATCTGCGCATACCGCGTCCGGTGTATACACAGCATTAGACCATTTTTGTGGTTCGGGGTCACATATGTTTTATACAAAAACAAAATAATAATAATAATAATAATAATAATAATAACTAATTAAAAATAATAACCAATGAAATATCAAAATAAATATATGTTTAAAATAATGCAAAATTACTATTATTTAACATAAAACATAAATAAAACAAAATATTTGTTTGGCCACACACAATTTTAAGGTGTATCTACCTTTAGTTTAGTTTGAATGTTTTTTATGCTATAATATAGGCAGTAAAATAAAATAAATACAGAAAGTGATAAAATGATTGCGATACGAAATATTGCGACCCAACAAGTTCCATAATCAACATTATCCCTATTTGTAAAACCACATCTCCTACAGCTGAAGCCTAAAGGCTCACAAGAGGGGGCCCTTGATTAGTTGACGAATTAGTTTGCGTCATGATGCAGATAACGCCTCTTTGCATTAAGCTTTCGATTTAGTCTCAAGGTGAACAGATGTCCTGTTTTTCCCCAGGAATGTGCCTGAAGAAAATACACGGTTTAGGTCTAACTGAACAAGTAAGAAAGCAAACTTTTAAATGAATGAATTTCCCCTTTTATAAGAAATGACAGCAATAATCCAAGCAATACAACATTGGCGCTGGCTTTCATCAGACAGTATTTATGAAGAAAAAAACAAAAAAACATGCTAACCTGCTGTAATTGATTGACTCAAGACCAAATAGAAAATTAGAAGCATGGATTTTAAAGATCTAAAATATCTTTAAAATCCATGCTTCTAATTTTCTATTTGGTCTTGAGTTCTAGAATTTGGTTCTAGAATTTCTGCTCAGCTAAAGTTTAAAGTATTTATTGTAAAGCACTCATTCAGGTTTTGCAAATATGTGTTCATTATTTTTTTATTTCTGAATTTGTCAGCGTGTTGTAACATTTTAATAATGAGAATTAATTTTGTTTGCTTGTACGCCTACTTTAGTAAATTAGAAAATATTTATAATAATTAAATATAAATCAATTGGAAAATTTTATTATATAATAATTTAGCAAATTAATAATATTAATAATAGCAAAAAAGCAACTTTTGTTTGCTATAGCCTCACGGCCCAATATGTTCTTAATCCTGTCCTGCAGCACAAAACCACCTATATTAAAACACACTCTTTTCCTTTCCATATGCACCAGGCACCTTTTTATAAGCACCCTATACTTATAATATGCAATTCTTTTATTCTTAACTGTCACTATGGATAAAAGTATCTGATAAATTAATAGTAAATTAAAAATATAAATGTAAGATATAATAAAAGTTTTTTCTGAAGCATCTTATCAGATTTAAAACAATAACCCCAACAACAAACATCACATTGCACTCAAGTCAACTAACCCATTACAGCACTTCTACGATACCTTTCGTTTATTATTTTCAAGACGTCGGCTCCGGAATGAGCGCGACATCCTGTGTCTGACAGACGCTTCCCATCATGCTTTGCTCAGACCTCAGCCAATCACTTTCTCAGTAGGGGTTTTTCACATTCTCCTGTGTGTCTCATTGACTCGAACCCCCCGCCGCGTCCACATCTAATTTGCTGGACCAAACCTTTTAAATCAAACTGATGGAGTTTCTGACTGATGAATCCAGTCAAGCGTGTGGTTTTAACTGCTTCTTCCATGACACACTGCTCAATTTCTTTCACACACGCAAAGCTGAAAGAGATTTTTATAACTTACGGTCGTTTGCAAACAAATGGGGGGCTCGTCCGGGATTAAAAAGCAGAAGTGATGCTTTCGTTAATAATGGAGCAATCGTTTTTTATTAATTTTTATTAATGATCGCTAATTTTACTTACTGGTCAGAAATGACTGAAAGAGCCACTAGTTATACTTCTCATGATCATTTAAGTAGAAACGCTTGATATTCTAGTCACGACACGACCTTTTCATGTGCAAATATTCAATATTTGTGTCAGTCAAGTGTCTGAAACAATGTTTGAGGCTCAGGCTGCTCTTGTGAATTTCTATAAAACATCTCAGGTGGTTCTTGGTGATGTGTTTTCTCCCTTTTTGTTTTTTTTGGATGGTAAATATAACTTTTTAAAGACCATGGCATTAGGTTGACAATTCAAAAATATTTTTTTATTATTGTTTTTATTTTTATTATTAAAATATTGTCTTTATCAAAGGGTTTTTTGAAAAAAACTGTCTCTCTCAAAAAAAAAAAAAAACATCTACTTCTGAATTTATTAAATATTATCTTTAAATTTGTGCATGCTTTTTGATAGGGGCCTCAGCTGGGAGTTTAAGATCCTAACTTTTTTGTTAATAAAGACTACTGTGATTTCATTGTGAGAAATGATTAAAAGGGCCACAAGTTATACTCTCCATGGCATTTTAACCAGAAATACTTCAAAATCTAGTCACAATATGACCTTTCCATGAGCAAATATGTACTATTTGTGTCGATCAAGGGTCTGAAATGATGTTTGAGGCTCAAGTTGATCCTCAAGGTGGTCCTTGATGCTGTGTTTTTTTCCCTTTTCAATGTTTGGATGATCAATGTAAAATGTCCACATGGTAAAAATCATAGTAACTTGTTGACATTTTAAGACATTTAAAAGAAAATTCTTTTGACAACTTTTTTTTTTTTTTATATTATAAATGCGTTCTGTGAATGAACGTCGCCTCGTGGTTCCATCCCAAAGGGGGAAGAAATCACTTTCGCGAACGCTCACGCTCAATCTGCCCAGTTGGTGGAATGAACTCCCTAACTGCATCAGAACAGCAGAGTCACTCGCTACTTTCAAGAAACGACTAAAAACTCAACTATTTAGTCTCCACTACACTTCCTAATCTGTAATTGCCTCTCTGAATATCACACTAACTGTACAAAAAAAAAAAAAAAAAAAATACTAATACTACTAATACTTCCCTTCTTAGACTTTACAGACCTGAAACTTGCTTATAGCACTTATTCATTGTTGCTCTTGGTTGTGTAAATTGCTTCCTTGTCCTCATTTGTAAGTCGCTTTGGATAAAAGCGTCTGCTAAATGACTAAATGTAAATGTAAATGTAAATAAAATTAATTGTCTATATGGTTGGTGTGGGTGGGGTGGGGGGTTTCTCGTTCAGCATAAAAGAGCTACGAGTTATACTTCTCACGATCATTTAAGAAGAAAAAAAAAACAAAAAACTTGATATTTTAGTCCTAACATGACCTTTCCATGGGCAAATATTTCATATTTGAGTCAGTCAAGTGTCTGAAATGATGTTTGAGGCTCAAGTTGATCTTGTGATTTTTTTGTAAACTTTTTTAAAATATTACAAAAATGTCCATATTATAGGTTTTACAGCAACAACAACAAAAAAATGTGTTGTTGATTATAAATCAACTACACATTTGAATTATTTTTGTTATGTATTTATTTATATAATGGGGGTTGGGGGAGGGGGGTGACTCTTCCGGGATAAAAAAGCTACAAGTTATACTTCTCATGATCATTTAATAAATCATTTAAGAAAAACTTGATATTCTAGTCCCAATATGACCTTTCCATGGGCAAATATTTAACAAGTGTGTCAGTCAAGAGTCTGAAATTATGTTTGAAATTCAAGTTGATCTTGTGAACTTCTATAAAACATCACAAGTGGTTCTTGATGCTGTGTTTCCTCCCTTTTCAATGTTTGGATGGTAAATATAGCTTGTATAAAATATAAAAAAATAAAAGTAACATGTTGATATTTATGATAATTTAATTTGTTTTGTTTACACAACACATTTTTTTATATTGTCAATATCATATGTATAAATTATTTGCTGAACAAAACAAAACAAAACAAAACAAAACAAAACAAAACAAAACAAAACAAAACAAAACAAAACAAAACAAAACAAAACAAAACAATTATTTAAGTTCATTTATAAAAAGGGGACACGTACAGGATTAATGAACTTTATTTTACTGATCAGAAATTAAGATGAAATAGCTATGAGTTTTACTTTTCATTATCATTAAAAATACTTGATATTCTAGTCACAATATGATATTGTCATGGCAAATTAATAAATATTTGTGTCAGTCAAGTGTCTATAATGATATTTCAGGCTCAACTTGATTTTGTAAACTTTTATAAACGCAAGTGGTTCTTAATGTTGTTTTCTCCCCTTTCAAAGTGTGGATGATAAATATAAATTGTTCACATCGCAAAAAACATAGTAATAGGTTGACATTTTAACATTTAATATTTTGACAGCATTTTAAAAACATTTTCTTTTTTATAGGATTTATAGCAATGAAAATTATTTGCTGGTCAAAAAAAAAAAAACAGTTCATATATAAAAAAGGGGGCTCATCCAGGATTAATGAACTTTGCTTTACTGGTCAGAAAGGATTAAAATAACTATGAGTTATACTTTTCATTATCATTTAAGTAGAAATACTTGATATTCTAGTCACAACATAACCTTTTGTGAATATTCAATATTTATGATAGTCGAGGGTCTGTACTGAAGTTTCAGGCTCATGTTTATCTTTTGAATTTCTATAAGACATCACAGGTGGTTCTTGATGTTGTGTTTTCCCTTTTGGGAATTGGGATGGTATGTCTATATTAAGCTTCGTATGCTCATGGCATGTGTGTTTTCATGAAAATAAATAAGTATGGATTTGTAAAAGGAATACGAAGGAACTGGAACATGCTAATGAAGTTTTATCTAAACATCAAGGCATCTAAAGGCACTATAGTGATCATAAAATTGTGATTTTTAACACACTTATAAGTAACACTTATTTTACCTGCTTCAAAAGAGTATAGTTTGATCCATCCAGACTGATCTTTCTGATTTCATGATGGTCGGCAAGGATAAGAAAAGGCTGCTCCGCTGGAAAAAATAAAAATACAGATTTTTATATACACAATTTTTTTTTTTTTATTTATTTATTAATATTGTTGATATATGTTACAATGAGTAGCAATATCTATCTATCTATCTATCTATCTATCTATCTATCTATCTATCTATCTATCTATCTATCTATCTATCTATCTATCTATCTATCTATCTATCTATCTATCTATCTATCTATCTATCTGTCTGTCTGTCTGTCTGTCTGTCTGTCTGTCTGTCTGTCTGTCTGTCTGTCTGTCTGTCTGTCTGTCTGTCTGTCGGTCGGTCGGTCGGTCGGTCGGTCGGTCGGTCGGTCGGTCGGTCGGTCTGTCTGTCTATCTATCTATCTATCTATCCATCCACCCACCCATCCATCCAGGCTCTACAGCAGAAAACATTATACATATATTAATAAATCCTATTATTGTGTTATTTATTTTATTTATTTCACCACAATATGTCTCCTGAAAGCATTCAATGCTGTTATAAACCACAGACACAGTCTAACTTTAATCCAGTGTAACTGTAAATACATTTAAAAAGTACTCTGCATGTCAAAGTATTCGGCTATATGTATACATTGTGGTTTGAAATACTTTGAAAAGCCTTTAAATAAGTGTTTGTGTTGCTGTATGGATTATTCCAGCTGCGAGACACGACTGCAACTTCAGTCTGATGACTTGAAATCGATTTCCTGTGAGCTGCCAACGCTTGAACATCCACTTCCTGTCAAGACCGGGACTTAGACATGCCAATCATACACAAACAGAGCTTTATTACTTCAGTCTGTGTGTGTGTGTGTGTGTGTGTGTGTGTGTGTGTGTGTGTGTGTGTGTGTGTGTGTGTGTGTGCTTCAATGCGAAAAGTACTGTAGATTAATAAAGGCAAATGGTATTATGTTATAGAGATATATTGAATTAGTTGGTAAAACCATGGTAATTTGATATATACTCTGATGAGGAGCAGCGGCTCTAATCTGAGCTCATCCTGGGTGACAGAGCTCCTCACCCTGTCTATAAGAGTGCTCTCAGCCACCCTACAAAGGAAACTCATTTCAATCGCATGTATCCAAGATCCTGTCCTTTCGGTCATGACCCAAAGCTCATGACCATAGGTAATGCCTAGTTCAGACTGCGTGATTTTAGCCCCGATTTTGGCTCGCCGACAGGTTTTGAGAAAGCGCAGACAAATGCCTGAAATCACAGGCAAATCGCTGCTCGTGCACGTGAGTGACAATCACACAGTATGAACTATCAAAGACGCGATCTGAGAGAATCGCCGATGAGTCGCCGATGCCTGTGAGATATTTGGCGTGCTAAATATCTGGAGCTGTCGGCGATTCAAATCAAGCCGTGTGAATTGAGTTTTGACTGAAAATAACATCAGCGATCGCCTACAGCCAATGAGAGAGCAGCTTTCACTTGTGTGTGCGTGTGTGTATACCTGCTGCAGGCTAGCGGGAGGCTGGGGGAGAAGTGAAAAGCGCTCTTTTTCGGTTTATTTGGACCCACGAAATGGAGGGAAAACTAGTGGAGGTTTGACAGGACTCAGGAGCAACCGTGTCTGTTTGACGTTTCATACAGAAAGAAATTAGTTTATAATCAACGTTGAGGAGAAATGGCTAATTCCCTTTAAACCCAGGTGAGCAAACATGTACATGTTCTACCCCATTAAATGCTTCTTTCTCATTATGTAGTTAATAACAAAAGATATACTACATGTTTTTGGCTGTGAGACGTAGTTTGGACGAAGTTGTCGGCGATTCTCCCTATAGTAAAGTCATGCAATGTGAATGTCCATGTCGCCGAACCATCTTGCAGTGTAAACAAAGCAGCGACGAAACGCTAGACCAGATAGTCATGCAGTGTGAAAACATCTGTGACACGACTAGTTTGAAAATCATGCAGTCTGAACTCGGCTTAAGAGTAGGAACATAGCGCCTGGTGGCCGGGTTTTTTCCCACGGAACCCTGCCAGGCTTAGCCTGAAGGAGCGACGTGGGACCATCCTCCTGCGGGCACACCACCTACAGGGGGAGTCGTAAGGGGCTGGTGCATTGTGGAATGGGCGGTGGTCAAAGGTTAGGACATCACAATATATATTGCAGAGAAACAAAATATTGCAATGTCAGATTTTTCCAATATTGTGCAGCCCTAATATTAATACTTTAAAATGTTATCATTAATCATTTTATCTTTAAAGCACAATTCTGATGACTTACTGTCTTTTTAAAAAAACCAAACAACAACATTAACTCAACATGGATATTTTTCTCTTCCTCATTAATTTCCATCTTTAAAGTGTATGAATGTCCAAAAAAAGAAGTATTTTCACAGTAACAAGTCAAAAACGCAATCATAAACACGATTGGCTCAACATTAGCAAGGCCATTTAGCTTCGTTTTGTTCGCATCTGATATTAGTGAACAGGCACTAAATGACTATGAACCTGTGTGTGTTTTTCATACAGTAAATAACCACAGACAACTGCCATATGTCACACTTGGATCCACTCTCAGCCAATAAGAGCTCATCTCCAGCTGATAAACTAATAGTCTTTGAGCTCCTGCAGTTTTTGTCTGAATATAAACCGCAGTATGTGTGTGTGTGTGTGTGTGTGTTTGTGTGTGTGTGTGTGTGTGTGTATGTGTGTGTCGACAGGAGCTCATTCACACCAGTGTGTATGTTGACTAGAAGAGTACCTGAGAGAGACCTGCAGCTGTGGGTGTTGCTGGCGGGCCGCTGGTATCCGTCGGCACACAGGCAGTGGAAGGAGCCGTATGTGTTGACGCACTGCTGACTGCAGGGAAACTGCTCGGAACACTCGTCCACGTCGATGCACATCCTGCCGTCATGTTTCAGACGGAAGCCTGGCCAGCAGGAACACTGGAAGACAGACGACAGAGGGGAGGCTTTATTAGGAATGTATGCATCAATAATAATAATAATAATAATAATAATAATAATAGGTAAAGAAATATTTGTTTGGAAATTTTGGCAAAATATTACTTGTTTAAGTTACATTACATAATATAACATTCCTATTTCAGTATTTGTAAAAAAATATTTTAAGCTTTATTACCAATCATATTGTATTTATTTAAACAAATCAAATAATATCAAATTTATTTTAAAAAAATGTTCTAGATTTATTTTTGGCCTTTTTGGTTTTATTAGATAGGACAATAATCAGACAGGAAGCAAAGTGGGAGAAAGACAGGGTGTTACTGTCAGGAAATGTCCTTGAGCTGGAATTAAATAAAAAAAATAATTAAATAAATAAATAAATAAATAAATAAATAAATAAATAAATAAATAAATAAATAAATAAATAAATAAATAAATAAATAAATAAACAGGAACCATGAGATACATGCATGAAACCATTTTACAGGAACGTAAAAAAAATATATACATATATTTTTTTTTTATATAATGACTTTATTACCAACTTGTGACTATTATTATTATATTTTTAATATTACATGTTACATAATTTATAATGTATTAAATATTTTATAATATATAACATAAAATAAAATGATACAAAAACTGAGAAATTTTAAATGTAAATATAACATATAATTTAAATTTTATTATAAACATACATTTTCAAAAATATATGCATTAATTTGTATATTTACAGTACATACAGTATGCAAATATAATCCTTAATTTTGCATGCAATTAATGGTGATTTTTTATACTAACAAAACAAATTTAAATACAGCTAATTATTAATATTAATATTATTATTATTATTAGTAGTAGTAGTAGTAGTAGTAGTAGTATTGTTATTATTATTATTATTATTATTATTAGTAGTAGTAGTAGTAGTAGTAGTAGTAGTAGTAGTAGTAGTGGTATTATTATTATTATTATTATTATCAACATCAACACCACTACTACTACTACTACTACTACTACTAGTACTAATAATAATAATAATAATAATAATAATAACAAATAATTATAATAAATTACAAAAATACATTTTTGTAAATACATTTTGTCATAAAAATCATATATAAACATGTTTGAAACTGTATTTAGAACATTTAAAATAATTTCTTAAAACAAATTAAAACATTTCCTGTCTGGCATTTGAATGAAATATAACCGTGTCAAATTTACTACACCACTAACAAGAGACTAATAGACAGAAGTGAGCACTGAAACAAATACAATGTTCACCAACTTTCGAGATCATTAGTTCAGTCATTAGTCCCTCCTCTCAAATACCATGTTTACACAAAAATAGTACGGGAACGAACGCTAAAACAGTCAAGAAAAACAAAGTTCTGGTGAGTTTGGAGCCGCTGTGTCCTTGACTGCCTCTTTTTAAAGTCAGTGTGGCTGTCAAAGGACCGGGCCGGTTTTCAGAGCCGTCTGCCAAACAACGCTGTTCGATCTGCCACTCACTCTGTATGTGTGTGTGTATGTGTGTGTGTGTGTGTGTGAGTGTGTGTGTGCGTGTGTGTCATTCTTCCAAGAAAAACACACTCTCTGTCAGTGTTTCTGCCTTAAATGTCATTCTCCTGCTGTTCCCTACCTCGGCTGACTTCTGAAGCGCTAAAAGGCTAGCATATTTGTTAATACCACACATTCAACAGTCGAAAGTTGTAAAACAAATGAAAACGTTATCATAACATTTCCCACACACTTATCGCTGAGAAAACAAACCTCTGCGGAATGTGAAACAACATAATATTACATCAAACGCTTTGTTTGTGCAGAATTTTCCACTATTTTCTAAGCCACTAAAGCATGCTAATGATGTTTAGCAAAAATTTGTTGGAAAAGCAAAACCTTTATTATATATATTTATTTGTACTGTCGCATTCCTTTTTCTTCGTACCAACTCAACAAATTTTCTTAAATGATAAATAGCTAGCATATGCATTTTAGAACAAGTGTGTTTCATACATGACATGTTCTGCAGACTTGAGAGCTTTAGCGCAGATTGATAGCAAAACAACAGGTAAGGATGGCCAGTTTATTTCAAACGTTTGTTGCATGTCTTAATTTAAAATAACAAGTTTTAGGGTCTAAAAATGCAAAATGTAAAATGGCTTGTTATTAAATTAAATTTAATCGTCGTTCACTACCTCAAATGGCTTTTTAAAATGCAAAAAATTCTAAATGTTAGCTTATACAATCAAAGATTTTAATTGTTATTAAAATAAACAAACAATCAAAACTAAATAAATAAATAAATAAATAAAGTGATCTTAACATTTTAGATTTGTTGCTTTGACTAAAGAGTAGGGATGCCGTAAATGTTTTAGCTGATAAAAATTATTTAACATTATAGTATAAATGGAATTTTTGGTAACCATAACATTTTCGAAGATAAAAAGAAAAAGAATGATAAAAAGAAAGCAAACAAACCAAAAATTGATCATAACATTTTCCACAGATTTGGTGATAAAAACTAAATGTAGGGATTAACAGAATTTGTCAAACAATGAAAATTATCGCATAACTAACATTTTCAGTTTTCTGTTATCGTAACATTTTTAGCCAAGTACTATATACCTCTGTAAAAATGTAAAAATGCATGTTATGACATCAAACAAGGTTGTATTTACAGCCATTTAAACAGTCAAAGATCAAGCAAACAAGCAAAAATGTAAATTTGTTCATAACAACTATCATAGATTTGGCGATAAAACAAAAATTGATCGAATTTTTCTGCCAAATAAAATTATCGTATAAATGACATTTTCAGATGTATCCAGTATTGTATTCCTCTATGGAATGTAAAAATACATTTTATGCAATCAAACTATATTGCATTTACAGTTACTTAAAAAAAAAAAAACATAAATGTGATCATAACATTTTCCTTAGATTTGTTGCTAAAACCAAAAAGTAGAGATGGACTGAATTTTTGGCCGATGAAAATTTCTAAGTTAAAGTAATTTTCTGTTTTCAATTATAATAACATTTTTGATAGATTGTTTTGCCAGATACTACAGTATATACTTTTGTGGTATTAAAAAATGCATGATCAAACAAGATCGTATTTACAGCTGTTTATATAGTCAATGATAAAAAAGGTTAAAAAAGGCAAAAAAAAAACTAAAAAAAATTAAAAAAAATAAAATTTTAATTCGATCTCAACATTTTCCCCAGATTTGTTGCTAAAACTAAAAGGTAGGGATTGACTGAATTTTTCACAAACAAGAATTATTGTATAAATTACATTTCCAGTTTTCTGCTTTTTCAGTTTTCACCATGTATTATATACCTCTGTGGAATGTAAAAATGAATATTAAGATATCAAACAAGATCACATTTACATTTGTTTATTTTTTAAAGCAAACAAACAAACAAACAAATAAAAACGTAAATTTGATCATAACAATTTCCATCGATTTGGTGATAAAACTGCAAAATGGGGATTCACCAAATTTTCGTGTAGTAAAATAAAAAATAATAAATAAATGACATTTTCCTTTTTTATAACATTTCCGATTTTTTCCCCCAAATATTATATATACCTCTGTAGAACTTAAAAAACAATGTTATTTACATTTACTTATACAAACAAACAACCAAAAACGTAAATTCAGTTTTAAATTCAAGTTATGTTTTCAGTTATCATAACACTTTTAACCAATTTTTTTTTTTACCAATTATTATAAATATTTATGCTACGACATCAAACATTTACATTGTTAAATGTTATCAATGTTAAAACAAACAAACAAAAAATGTAAACGCGATTATAACATTTTCCACAGATTTGTAGCTAAAACTAAATACAAAGAATTTTTGACAAACAAAATGATCGTTTAAAGATCACTTTTAAGTTATCATAACATGTTCGGCAGATTTCTTTTTTTAAGTACTATATACCTGTGTGGAATGTAAAAAAAAAACACAAACAAAACAACGATTTTATGACATTAAACAAGATGTTAGCAGAGACTTTTCCAATAGACTCACATGCTAATGAGGTCTAGCAATGATTGGTATATACTGTCGCATTCCCCCTGAAATGAATTCTCACAACTGACTTTTTAGCATTTTTCTGATGTTTTTAGCATGTTGTTTATAAATTCAATGGTTCAAGTTTTTAAAATAACGGGGAATGTAATCATGACATTTCCCACAGATCTAAGGCTAAAACTATAAACCTCTGTGGAATGTAAAATGCACTTCATTACGTCGAATTTGTTTGCACAGACTTTTCCAATGTTGTCGTAGCCGCTAAAGCCTGCTAATAAGGTTAGCATAAAGATTTGTTGGAAAAACAAAAACATTTCTTCACATCCACGAGTCAGAGTTTCATATCTTCCCTCCATACATGGAACTCTTCAGCCATGGATGGAACTCAAGTTGAACCAGACACTTAATTTAAGCAAAGAAAAACCTTGCAGAGCATGACAAATGTGCTCTCAAACACACACACACACACACACACACACACACACACACACACACACACACACACACACACACACACACCTTGTATCCCACGGGTAGGTCTTGACAGTCCTGGGTGCAGCCGCTGACTTTCCGGTTTAAACACTCATTAACATGGCAGTTCCTCTCATCAGACCGGTCCCCGCAGTCGTCGTGCTGGTTACACACGCTCCCCAGCGGAACGCAGCGGCCGTTTGCACACATGAAAACCGTACCGTTGCACAAACTTTCTAAAACATGGAGCAGCGAGAAGAAAACAGGAGACACAGATGGACACAACCATTAGATGGCTTAGTGGTGGCTCGGATGTTATACAGTGTTTATAATTCTTCCCAAGAAAAAGGCATGCTTCACTGGATTGGGGGGTTTCTATATAGTAGCTAGGGTGTTCTAATTGTTGTTTGTCAAATTTAATTTGAGTTTAAGAGGATATAAGATTTTTGTGCGGTTGCATTTCATTTATGTTTGGGCATGTTGTGTAGCTGCTAGGGTGTTCTGAGTGTTTTTGGCATTGTAATTGCTATGATGCTACAAATGTTTTGTCATGTTGTAGTGTAGTTGTTGGTGCCATAAGTGTTGTCTTTGCCACAACTTATTTGTTGTGTGGTTACTAGGGTGTCCGGAATGTTTGTTTCTATGGAGCTATGAGTGTTTTGTCTTTGCCACATCTCATTTGTTGTGTGGTTGCTAGGGTGTCCTGAATGTTTGTTGCTATGGAGCTATGAGTGTTTTGTCTTTGCCACATCTCATTTGTTGTGTGGTTGCTAGGGTGTCCTGAGTGTTTTTGGCATGTTGCCATGTAATTGTTATGATGCTACAAACGTTTTGTCATGTTGTAGTGTAGTTGTTGGTGCCATAAGTGTTGTCTTTGCCACAACTTATTTGTTGTGTTGTTGCTAGGGTGTCTTGAGTGTTTGTTGCTATGGAGCTATGAGTGTTTTGTCTTTGCCACATCTCATTTGTTGTATGGTTGCTAGGGTGTCCTGAGTGTTTGTTGCTATGGAGCTATGAGTGTTTTGTCTTTGCCACACCTCATTTGTTATGTGGTTACTAGGGTGTCCTGAGTGTTTGTTGCTATGGAGCTATGAGTGTTTTTTCTTTGCCACATGTCATTTGTTGTGTGGCTGCTAGGGTGTCCTGAGTGTTTGTTGCTATGGAGCTATGAGTGTTTTGTCTTTGCAACATGTCATTTGTTGTGTGGTTGCTAGGGTGTCCTGAGTGTTTGTTGCTATGGAGCTATGAGTGTTTTGCCTTTGCCACATGTCATTTGTTATGTGGTTGCTAGGGTGTCCTGATTGTTTGTTGCTATTGAGCTATGAGTGTTTTGTCTTTGCCAAATCTCGTTTATTGTGTGGTTGCTAGGGTGTCCTGAGTGTTTGTTGCTATGGAGCTATGAGTGGTTTTGTCTTTGCCACATCTCATTTGTTGTGTGGTTGCTAGGGTGTCCTGACTGTTTATTGCTATGGAGCTATGAGTAGTTTGTCTTTGCCACATCTCATTTGTTGTGTGGTTGCTAGGGTGTTCTGAGTGTTTGTTGCTATGGAGCTATGAGTGTTTTGTCTTTGCCACATCTCATTTGTTGTGTGGTTGCTAGGGTGTCCTGAGTGTTTATTGCTATGGAGCTATGAGTGGTTTTGTCTTTGCCACATCTCATTTGTTGTTTGGTTGCTAGCTTGTCCTGAGTGTTTGTTGCAATGGAGCTATGAGTGTTTTGTCTTTGCCACATCTCATTTGTTGTGTGGTTGCTAGGGTGTCCTGAGTGTTTATTGCTATGGAACTATAAGTGTTTTGGCTTTGCCACATCTCATTTGTTGTGTGGTTGCTAGGGTGTCCTGAGTGTTTATTGCTATGGAGCTATGAGTGGTTTTGTCTTTGCCACATCTCATTTCTTGTGTGGTTGCTAGGGTGTCCTGAGTGTTTGTTGCTATAAAGTTATGAGTGTTTTGTCTTTGCCACATCTCATTTGTTCTGTCGTTGCTAGGGTGTCCTGAGTGTTTGTTGCTATGGAGCAATGAGTGTTTTGTCTTTGCCACATCTCATTTGTTGTATGGTTGCTAGGGTGTCCTGAGTGTTTGTTGCTATGGAGCTATGAGTGTTTTGTCTTTGCCACACCTCATTTGTTGTGTGGTTACTAGGGTGTCCTGAGTGTTTGTTGCTATGGAGCTATGAGTGTTTTTTCTTTGCCACATGTCATTTGTTGTGTGGCTGCTAGGGTGTCCTGAGTGTTTGTTGCTATGGAGCTATGAGTGTTTTGTCTTTGCCACATGTCATTTGTTGTGTGGTTGCTAGGGTGTCCTGATTGTTTGTTGCTATGGAGCTATGAGTGTTTTGCCTTTGCCACATGTAATTTGTTATATGGTTGCTAGGGTGTCCTGATTGTTTGTTGCTATTGAGCTATGAGTGTTTTGTCTTTGCCACATCTCGTTTATTGTGTGGTTGCTAGGGTGTCCTGAGTGTTTGTTGCTATGGAGCTATGAGTGGTTTTGTCTTTGCCACATCTCATTTGTTGTGTGGTTGCTAGGGTGTCCTGAGTGTTTATTGCTATGGAGCTATGAGTGATTTTGTCTTTGCCACATCTCATTTGTTGTGTGGTTGCTAGGGTGTTCTGAGTGTTTGTTGCTATGGAGCTATGAGTGTTTTGTCTTTGCCACTTCTCATTTGTGTGGTTGCTAGGGTGTCCTGAGTGTTTATTGCTATGGAGCTATGAGTGGTTTTGTCTTTGGCACATCTCATTTGTTGTGTGGTTGCTAGGTTGTCCTGAGTGTTTGTTGCTATGGAGCTATGAGTGTTTTGTCTTTGCCACATCTCATTTGTTCTGTGGTTGCTAGGGTGTCCTGAGTGTTTATTGCTATGGAACTATAAGTGTTTTGGCTTTGCCACATCTCATTTGTTGTGTGGTTGCTAGGGTGTCCTGAGTGTTTATTGCTAAGGAGCTATGAGTGGTTTTGTCTTTGCCACATCTCATTTCTTGTGTGGTTGCTAGGGTGTCCTGAGTGTTTGTTGCTATAAAGTTATGAGTGTTTTGTCTTTGCCACATCTCATTTGTTCTGTCGTTGCTAGGGTGTCCTGAGTGTTTGTTGCTATATAGCAATGAGTGTTTTGTCTTTGCCACATCTCATTTGTTGTATGGTTGCTAGGGTGTCCTGAGTGTTTGTTGCTATGGAGCTATGAGTGTTTTGTCTTTGCCACACCTCATTTGTTATGTGGTTACTAGGGTGTCCTGAGTGTTTGTTGCTATGGAGCTATGAGTGTTTTTTCTTTGCCACATGTCATTTGTTGTGTGGCTGCTAGGGTGTCCTGAGTGTTTGTTGCTATGGAGCTATGAGTGTTTTGTCTTTGCAACATGTCATTTGTTGTGTGGTTGCTAGGGTGTCCTGAGTGTTTGTTGCTATGGAGCTATGAGTGTTTTGCCTTTGCCACATGTCATTTGTTATGTGGTTGCTAGGGTGTCCTGATTGTTTGTTGCTATTGAGCTATGAGTGTTTTGTCTTTGCCACATCTCGTTTATTGTGTGGTTGCTAGGGTGTCCTGAGTGTTTGTTGCTATGGAGCTATGAGTGGTTTTGTCTTTGCCACATCTCATTTGTTGTGTGGTTGCTAGGGTGTCCTGACTGTTTATTGCTATGGAGCTATGAGTAGTTTGTCTTTGCCACATCTCATTTGTTGTGTGGTTGCTAGGGTGTTCTGAGTGTTTGTTGCTATGGAGCTATGAGTGTTTTGTCTTTGCCACATCTCATTTGTTGTGTGGTTGCTAGGGTGTCCTGAGTGTTTATTGCTATGGAGCTATGAGTGGTTTTGTCTTTGCCACATCTCATTTGTTGTTTGGTTGCTAGCTTGTCCTGAGTGTTTGTTGCAATGGAGCTATGAGTGTTTTGTCTTTGCCACATCTCATTTGTTGTGTGGTTGCTAGGGTGTCCTGAGTGTTTATTGCTATGGAACTATAAGTGTTTTGGCTTTGCCACATCTCATTTGTTGTGTGGTTGCTAGGGTGTCCTGAGTGTTTATTGCTATGGAGCTATGAGTGGTTTTGTCTTTGCCACATCTCATTTCTTGTGTGGTTGCTAGGGTGTCCTGAGTGTTTGTTGCTATAAAGTTATGAGTGTTTTGTCTTTGCCACATCTCATTTGTTCTGTCGTTGCTAGGGTGTCCTGAGTGTTTGTTGCTATGGAGGAATGAGTGTTTTGTCTTTGCCACACCTCATTTGTTGTGTGGCTGCTAGGGTGTCCTGAGTGTTTGTTGCTATGGAGCTATGAGTGTTTTGTCTTTGCCACATGTCATTTGTTGTGTGGTTGCTAGGGTGTCCTGATTGTTTGTTGCTATGGAGCTATGAGTGTTTTGCCTTTGCCACATGTAATTTGTTATATGGTTGCTAGGGTGTCCTGATTGTTTGTTGCTATTGAGCTATGAGTGTTTTGTCTTTGCCACATCTCGTTTATTGTGTGGTTGCTAGGGTGTCCTGAGTGTTTGTTGCTATGGAGCTATGAGTGGTTTTGTCTTTGCCACATCTCATTTGTTGTGTGGTTGCTAGGGTGTCCTGAGTGTTTATTGCTATGGAGCTATGAGTGATTTTGTCTTTGCCACATCTCATTTGTTGTGTGGTTGCTAGGGTGTTTTGAGTGTTTGTTGCTATGGAGCTATGAGTGTTTTGTCTTTGCCACTTCTCATTTGTGTGGTTGCTAGGGTGTCCTGAGTGTTTATTGCTATGGAGCTATGAGTGGTTTTGTCTTTGGCACATCTCATTTGTTGTGTGGTTGCTAGGTTGTCCTGAGTGTTTGTTGCTATGGAGCTATGAGTGTTTTGTCTTTGCCACTTCTCATTTGTTCTGTTGTTGCTGGTGTGTCCTGAGTGTTTGTTGCTATGGAGCTATGAGTGTTTTGTCTTTGCCACATCTCATTTGTTCTGTGGTTGCTAGGGTGTCCTGAGTGTTTATTGCTATGGAACTATAAGTGTTTTGGCTTTGCCACATCTCATTTGTTGTGTGGTTGCTAGGGTGTCCTGAGTGTTTATTGCTAAGGAGCTATGAGTGGTTTTGTCTTTGCCACATCTCATTTCTTGTGTGGTTGCTAGGGTGTCCTGAGTGTTTGTTGCTATAAAGTTATGAGTGTTTTGTCTTTGCCACATCTCATTTGTTCTGTCGTTGCTAGGGTGTCCTGAGTGTTTGTTGCTATGGAGCAATGAGTGTTTTGTCTTTGCCACATCTCATTTGTTGTATGGTTGCTAGGGTGTCCTGAGTGTTTGTTGCTATGGAGCTATGAGTGTTTTGTCTTTGCCACACCTCATTTGTTGTGTGGTTACTAGGGTGTCCTGAGTGTTTGTTGCTATGGAGCTATGAGTGTTTTTTCTTTGCCACATGTCATTTGTTGTGTGGCTGCTAGGGTGTCCTGAGTGTTTGTTGCTATGGAGCTATGAGTGTTTTGTCTTTGCCACATGTCATTTGTTGTGTGGTTGCTAGGGTGTCCTGATTGTTTGTTGCTATGGAGCTATGAGTGTTTTGCCTTTGCCACATGTAATTTGTTATATGGTTGCTAGGGTGTCCTGATTGTTTGTTGCTATTGAGCTATGAGTGTTTTGTCTTTGCCACATCTCGTTTATTGTGTGGTTGCTAGGGTGTCCTGAGTGTTTGTTGCTATGGAGCTATGAGTGGTTTTGTCTTTGCCACATCTCATTTGTTGTGTGGTTGCTAGGGTGTCCTGAGTGTTTATTGCTATGGAGCTATGAGTGATTTTGTCTTTGCCACATCTCATTTGTTGTGTGGTTGCTAGGGTGTTCTGAGTGTTTGTTGCTATGGAGCTATGAGTGTTTTGTCTTTGCCACTTCTCATTTGTGTGGTTGCTAGGGTGTCCTGAGTGTTTATTGCTATGGAGCTATGAGTGGTTTTGTCTTTGGCACATCTCATTTGTTGTGTGGTTGCTAGGTTGTCCTGAGTGTTTGTTGCTATGGAGCTATGAGTGTTTTGTCTTTGCCACATCTCATTTGTTCTGTTGTTGCTGGTGTGTCCTGAGTGTTTGTTGCTATGGAGCTATGAGTGTTTTGTCTTTGCCACATCTCATTTGTTCTGTGGTTGCTAGGGTGTCCTGAGTGTTTATTGCTATGGAACTATGAGTGTTTTGGCTTTGCCACATCTCATTGGTTGTGTGGTTGCTAGGGTGTCCTGAGTGTTTATTGCTATGGAGCTATGAGTGGTTTTGTCTTTGCCACATCTCATTTCTTGTGTGGTTGCTAGGGTGTCCTGAGTGTTTGTTGCTATAAAGTAATGAGTGTTTTGTCTTTGCCACATCTCATTTGTTCTGTCGTTGCTAGGGTGTCCTGAGTGTTTGTTGCTATGGAGCTATGAGTGTTTTGTCTTTGCCACATCTCATTTGTTGTGTGGTTGCTAGGGTGTCCTGAGTGTTTATTGCTATGGAGCTATGAGTGGTTTTGTCTTTGCCACATCTCATTTCTTGTGTGGTTGCTAGGGTGTCCTGAGTGTTTGTTGCTATAAAGTAATGAGTGTTTTGTATTTGCCACATCTCATTTGTTGTGTGGTTGCTAGGGTGTTCTGAGTGTTTGTTGCTATGGAGCTATGAGTGTTTTGCCTTTGCCACATCTCATCTGTTGTGTGGTTGCTAGGGTGTCCCGAGTGTTTGTTGCTATGGAGCTATGCATGTTTTGTCCTTGACACATCTCAATTGTTGTGTGGTTGCTAGCGTGTCCTGTGTGTTTTTGGCACTTTGCTATGTTGCTATGGTGCTATGGATGTTTTCTCTTTGCCACATCTCAGCTGTTGTGTAGTTGCTAAGGTGTCCTGAGTGTCTTTGGCATGTTGCTATGTAGTTGCTATGGTGCTATGAATGTTTTCTTTTTGCCACATCTCAGCTGTTGTGTGGTTGCTAGGGTGTCCTGAGTGTCTTTGGCATGTTGCTATGTAGTTGCTCTGATGCTATGGATGTTTTGTCTTTGCCACATCTCATTTGCTGTGTGGTTGTTAGGGTGTCCTGAGTTGTAATGCAGTTGCTTTGGTGCTATGAGTGTATTGTCATGTTGCAATGTAGTTGTTATGGTGCTCTGAGTGTTTTCACTTTGCCACATCTTATTTGTTGTGTGGTTGCTAGGGTGTCCTGGGTGTTTTTGGCATGTCTTGTCCATTCCATTTGGGTTTGTGATTTAACACATTGTTCTGCAGTTGCTATGGTGTTTTGCCACATTTAATTTGAATTTGGGAGAGGGGTTTAACATGTGGTATGGTTTCTAGGGTGTTCTTGTTTTTGAGATGTTGCTATGCAGTTGCTATAGTGTTCTGACTGTTTACAATATATCTTTTCCATATTGCTGTATGGTTGCTAGGCTGTCTTGTGTGTTTTTGTCATGTTGCTATGTAGTTGCTAGAGTTTTCTGGGTGTTTTGTTTTATTTGGTTTTGGGGCAGGGGTTGGATGTTTTCTCTTTGCCACATCTCAGCTGTTGTGTGGTTGCTAAGGTGTCCTGAGTGTCTTTGGCATGTTGCTATGTAGTTGCTATGGTGCTATGAATGTTTTCTCTTTGCCACATCTCAGCTGTTGTGTGGTTGCTAGGGTGTCCTAAGTGTCTTTGGCATGTTGCTATGTAGTTGCTCTGATGCTATGGATGTTTTGTCTATGGATGTTAGTTGCTAGAGTTTTCTGGGTGTTTTGTTTTATTTGGTTTTGGGGCTGGGGTTAAACACGTTGTTGTCAGGGTTCTGCCACTCTGGTCTTGTAAATTCTTGTTTTGGTGGTGGCAGAGCTCTGACACTACCCATGTCTGGTCCTGTTTCTGTCTCTGTGCGCGCCCGCCGTCGTGGGTGTACGCAGAGTGTGCGTGCTGCTGCTTTATGTGGCCGCGCGCGCTCTGTGTCCCTCAGACGCGCGCGCTCTTGTACTAGTGTTTGTGTTTGTTCTGTCAGCATCGCGCTGCTTTATTCTCGGCGCCTCCGTCTAGTTGGTTTCAGTTTTGGTTGGCGCTGGGATGAAGCATGCGAGTTGCTTATGTGTGAGCGCACGGTAAGGTGTTTATCTATCGTGCGCTTGTGTCTTGCGCCTTTTGTCAAAGCACGTGGCTCGGTGTTTACATTGTGGTCACGTGCTTTTGTCGTGTGCTTCAGCGTTGTGCTTGTCATGAACATGCGGTTAATGAGTTCTCTCATTGGCTGCATGTTCTTGTCCTGTTTAATGTGAGCGCATGGCTTGTGTTGTCTCTCTGTGTCATGCGCTCTCCCGTCTATTGTCTAGTCCCACCCTCCTTGTGAACTCATTATTAGTTTGTCATGTTCACCTGTGTGTCAATTTACTTTTTGCTTTATAATCCCCCTCATGTTTTCAGTCCTTTGCCAGTTCGTCATCGATAGTTCCCTTTCCTGTTGTCTAGCCCTGCCTTGTCCTGCCAGTCCAGTCAAGTTTGTTTGTTCGTTTATTTGTTTTATTAGATTTTTCCCCCTCGGGGTTGTTTGTTTCGTCTTTTTGTTTTTATTTTATTATTAATAAAAACCCATTATTGCTGCACTTGAGTCCTCGCTCCTTTTCCTCTCACCCGACCGTGACAGTTGTTGTACAGTTGCTAGGGTGGTTTAAGTGTTTTTGGCATGCTGCTATGTGTTTTGAATCTTTGTTTTTCGGCTGGTGGTTCAAAAGTTTGTGCAGTTATTAGGGTGCTTTGACATTTTGCCACATTGTTGCTATGGTGTTCTGAGTGTGTTTTTTTTTTTTTTTTTTTTGGTATATTTGATTTGGGGCAATGATTAACATAATGTTGTAAGGTTGCTAGGGTGTTCTGAGAATTTCTTTTTGGCATGTTTGGGGAGGTACATGATGCTATGCAGTTCCTAAGGTAGTGTGGCTATTATTTATGAGTGGTAGATTGTTATGCTGTTTCTAAATCATATTGCTATCGATATTCTAGGGTGTTCTGCTTGTTTGCTAGATGGTTGCCTCCCAAAGTCTAGCCTTATTAGTGTTGTAAAGTAACACTGTAAACATGCTGTAAACATCTGACTTTAATTTCCCCATAGAAATATAACCATAAAACTGTTTCTCAACGAGCTTGGCTGGGAACAGTAAAGGCATCTGTTAACATTATTGGCATATGCTTGCCCCTGAAGCCAAAAACTGAAGAAGGGAGATGCAGCGGACTCATCAGCCCATCTCTGCCCACTTCAGGAGCTACTGGCAGGGGTACAAGATGCAGACGGGGAGGACCAGGTGTTCTGACAAATCCCATATGGGACAAAGCCCTGGGACCTGTCAGTCAAACAGGGGCGGAGACATGTGAGAGGGACTCGCCTGCAGCGGAGCACTTTGGGTTGAGTGGCAGCTCGTCTGATTGGTCCTGACAGTCAGGGAAACCATCACATTCCCATTGGGCTCTCAGCAAACACCGCCCATCTGCGCAGCGAAACTCCTCCTCTTTGCATAAACGGTACTCTGGAGAGAAAAGAGAGGATGAAAGAGGTAATGCTGATGCTACATCAGTCAATAGCCCCATCGCGAGATATACCAAAATTGCATGAAAAATAAGTCATTTTGAGAAACAAAATAGTGACATTTTGCAGTGTAAAGTCAAAATTGTACAGTTTAAAACTGTGGTGAAGAGTGACAAAGTCAAAAAGACATATGCAAAGTCACAATTTTGAAATATAAAATTTGCACTCAATACACACCTGCCAACACTCCCATTTTTCCCAGGAGTCTCCCATATTTCAAACCCTCTCCCGCCCAAAGATATATGTACTAGATATTGCATACAGACCCTGAGTATGTGTCAATCCCAGGACAAATGTCATTCAGCCTCACTAGTCAAGACTAAACCCAATCTGAAGATGTTGGACTTTAGTGCTATGTACACTGCAAAAAATGCTTTTCTTACTAGATTTTTTGTCTTGTTTCTAGTCCAAAAATCTAAAACTTCCTAAATCAAGAGGAATTTTCTAGACAAGCAAAACATATTGTCATGTTTTAAGATATAATATGCTAATATTAAGTGAGTTATTCGAGAGGGTGCTCGCTGCAGAGCCATTTGAGGAGAGCTGAGCTCCAGCGAGGGGGAGCATGAGCTGTCGCTCCTCCTCCTGTAAGCTGTTTTAATGCGTACAACAACCCCACCCCTAACCCTACCCCCAGTGACATCACTCGTAGAAGAAGTGCAAAAAAGGTGGAGCTCAAGCTTAAGCTCCCCCTTGCTGGAGCTCAGCTCTCCTCAAATGGCTCTGCAGCGAGCACCACTTGAGTTATTCCTTAAAACAAGCAAAATAATCTGCCAATGGGGTAAGCAAAATAATCTTACGTCAAAAGAAAAAAACAAGATTAATTTGCTCACCCCATTGGCAGATTATTTTGCTTGTTTTAAGGAAAAACTCACTTAATATTGGCATATTATTTCTCAAAACAAGACAATATGTTTTGCTTGTCTAGAAAATGCTTCTTGATATAAGAAATTTTAGATATTTGGACTAAAAACAAGACAAAAAATCTAAGCAAGAAAAGCATTTTTTGCAGTGTACAGATATAGTAGTAAACAAACAAAGAAAACAAAGCATAAAGGCAGAACATTTCATAGGTAAGATTTCATTTTTTATGTTTTTGTATGTTATGAACTTTTGTGCTAAAAAAGTGTTATTGATGATAATAGAGTCTCTTACTGCCCTGACCATAGGCAAGGTGGCACCAACTCACATTAAATATTAGGCTTATGCTATTTTGGTTGAATAAAATCAGCAAATAATGTAAATAAAATATGACAACAAGATGTTGCGGTGACAGAAACTTGGATTATTGTTGGCAAAGTGAACAAGTCGTTCATGAAGGGGATTCATACACAAACAAATTGCCCCCCCCTCCTTTAGTAAAAGAATCCCTAGGCATGAACAAGCAAAACGAGGGGTAAGGGTAAGGGGAAGGACTAAGGGGTAGAATTGGGATTGGGCCTCTGTCTGGCCCTTCTCATAGAGAGTATTAATCTAAAAGCTGATTGCAGCTAGTATGAGCTTGTGTGTTTATTCTTGGATTTGTGGACACTCTCCAACCAATGAAACGTCCAATAAAAGCTGTGCCAACATAATTACTAGCCATTAATGTGGAATGCAAAGGGGCTGGTCATTTTGCAGAGAAACTAATGAGCACTGACCGCATTCCAGCGACTCGTCTGAAGCGTCTCCGCAGTCGTCATCATGATCGCAGACGAACCGGCGAGGGATGCAGTTCTGGTTTCGGCACTGAAACGTGCTGTCGGTACACGTGTTGTTGGGAGCTTATTAAAGACAGGAAAAGGAAGAAGCACGTAGTTAGTTATGTGTGTCAGGATTACAATAGTAGCATATAATAGAGACCTATGTCAAAGTATTTTGGTTGTGGGTCTGATAGCAGATGAAACAAAGAGACTTTGGGTAGAATTGGCACCTTATAGCAATAGTTCACCCAAAAAATTGTCCTTTTACTTATTTTAAGCACAGAGGAAGATATTCTGTAAAGTGATGGAATAAATCAGCCAAAGAAAGTGTTCTCGCAGGACTCCAAGAGTTCACCAAGATTCTTTGGGTTCATCTTCAATGCCAAATGTCTTCATAACTCAGGCTGTTGATGTTTCTATCCACTCTGCAGATCTCTCGCACACCCCCATACTAAATGTAACCCCAAATCATGATTTCTCCTTCACCAAACTTGACTGATTTTTCTAAGAATTTTGGGTCCATGCGGGTTCTTCTGCAGTATTTGTGATGATTGGGATGCAGTTCAACAGATGATTCATAGGAAAAATCAACCTTCTGCCACTTTCCAAATGATCAACTAGAAGCCAAGTTATTATTTGTTGCTCTTAAAACTGGGATTGAGATTCAGTCAATCAGTAATAAAATAAAATAAAATAAAATAAAATAAAATAAAATAAAATAAAATAAAATAAAATAAAATAAAATAAAATAAAATAAAATAAAATAAAATAAAATAAATTAAACACACAAATAACATGCCTGTATTTACATGACTATTTTACTAACTGTAGCAAAACAGTCTTTAAATAAAGAATAAAACAATGAAAACAAAGTATGCGCTAAAAAAAAAAAAAAAAAAAAACAACAACATAATGTAAATAAAAACATTGATTTCTACATCTGAAACCAGCCATAAAAGGAAGTAGCTGGTTTTGTGACAAGAACCATGATGGTTTACATTTACATTTTACATTTAGTCGTTTAGCAGACGCTTTTATCCAAAGTGGTTTAACGTACCACATCCAGCGAGTGCCAGTTCATCACTGCCGTCAGGACAGTCTCTCTCTCCGTCACACAACCAGTTCCTTGACACACATGCGTACGATCCCGGACAACTGAACAATCCTGGAGAACATGATGCAGAACCTGGAAAGATCAAGACAAATCTCAGTCTCATGTGTTTGAAAATGTTCTGTAGGTCACTAAACAAGTTCTCAAAATAAATGAGAAATGGACAGCATGACGATTATTAAATGATTGGAAATGTTTAACTTTAAGTAGACATTTTCACACACACACACACATACAGTGGTGTGGAAATATGTTTGCCGCCTTACTGATTTCTAATTTCATTGCATGCTTGTCACACTTTAATGTTTTAGATCATCAAACAAATGTAAATATTAGACAGGATAACACAAGTAAACATATCATGATTTTTTTTTTTTTTTTTTAAATGAAGGTTTTTATTATTAAAGGAAAAAATTCAAAACTACACAGCCCTGTGTAAAAAAGGTGTTTGGACCATGTTGAAACATAACTTAGCTCTAAATTACTCTAGAGTTCAATTTCTCTGACCTGGTTTGATTACTACCACACCTGTTCACAATAAAATCCCTTAAATATGTCCTGTTTGACAAAGTGAAGTAAACCAAAAGATCCTCAAAAGCTAGACATGCCGGGATTAAAAGTAATTCATAAACAAATGAGAAAGAAAATTCTTGAGATTAACTAGTCTGGAAAAGGTTATAAAGACATGTCTAAAGCTTTGGGACTGCAGCAAACCAGCGTTAGAGCCATTATCTACCAATAGCAAAATCATGGAACAGTGGACAACCTTCTCAGGAGTTGTGGCAACTCATCCAACAGGTCAAAATAGACCCCGCAACAACAACCAAAGAACTGCAGGCCTCACTTGCCTCAGTTAAGGTGAGTGTTCATGACTCCATAAGAAAAAAAATGGGCAAAAAATGGTAAGAATGGCAGAGATACAAGACCAAAACCACTCGTAAGCAAAAAGAACAAAGTCTTATCTCAGTTTTGCCCGAAAACATGTTGGTGATCCCCATGTTGGATTTTTAAACTTTTTGGAAGATGTGTGTCTCATTATGTGTGGCGTAAAACTAACAACGCATTTCAGAAAAGGAAAATTATAAAAACAGTAAAATACTGTGTGGTTGTGTGATGGTCTGTGGTTGTTTTGCTGCTTCAGGACCTGGAAGACTTGCTGTGATAAATAGAACCATAAATACTGCTGTTTACCAAAATATCCTGAAGTTACATGTCCAGCCATCTGTTAATGAGCTCAAGCTGAAGCGAACAATGGTGCAGCACAATGACCCAAAGCACAACAGCAAGTCCACTTCTGAATGACTGAAGAAAAACAAAATGAAGACTTTGGAGTGGCCTAGTCAGAGTCCTGACCTGTATCCAATTGAGATGCTGTGGTATGATCTTAAAAAGAAGGTTCATGCTCGAAAACCCTCCAATGTGGATGAATCACAATTTAAACTAACCCTAACTCAGTCTATTACAGACTTATTGCAAGTTATTGAAGACACTTAATTGCAGTTGTTGCTATGTTGTTATTAGGCACAGAGCTATGTAGTTTTGGATTTTGTTTTCCCTTAATAATATTTAAATGTTTTTGCTGATCTGAAATGTAAAGTTCAAAAAACATGCAACAAGTAAGAAATCAGTAAGGTGGAAATCAGTTAAAATCCTTTCACACCACTATGTACATATCATTTTCTATAATATTTTGTGTTTTTTTTTTTTTTTTTTTTTTTTTTACCCTATTCACCTGCAGTGCCTTGCCTTAAGTTTTGTCCTGAGAATGCATTTAACAAACTGCTTGTGTTTGACCTCTGTGAAACCTAAGCGTTTTGTTTATTTATTTAAAGGGCACCTATTGTAAAAAATCTACTTTTCAAGCTGTTTGGACAGATCTGTGTGTTGGTAT
The DNA here is from genome assembly GCF_049306965.1 of Danio rerio. NCBI lineage: Eukaryota > Metazoa > Chordata > Actinopteri > Cypriniformes > Danionidae > Danio > Danio rerio. The sequence goes on from NC_133197.1 coordinate 14,201,904, forward strand.
AGTGTATAGACCATCATACTGGGGTGATATGAACACACCCAGTCCTTTTTTTTCAATTTCACTACAAAAAAAAGGGTCGGCCAATTGGAGCTGTTTTGAAATCGATCGCACCATTACGTAGGTGTGCGATTCCCCCCGCCCACCGAATTGATTGACAGCTGCGCGTATTAACATATCCTGAGTTTGCCGTTTCCGCCATTATCAGCGTGAACGTCGAAGCGATGCCACCGAGAGAACACCCTTGTGCTATTTTAGGATGTAAGGCTCAGCACAAGAGCCTTCACCGTCTTCCTGCAAATGAGCAACAGAGGCTTAAGTGGCTGAGTTTTATCTTTGAAGACAAGGTGCCTGAAAATGTACCAAAACTGTTGTATGTTTGCGCTAACCACTTTAGCGTAGACTGCCTCGAGAACGCGGGACAATACAACTCCGGATTCGCGAGTAAATTGTTTTTGAAAACTGGATCAGTTCCTACAATACGTGATCCTGCCTCACTTCAAGTAAGTATTACATTTTATGTACTTCTAGCCTTAGCATTCTAATTATGATAAGCCGATGAATAGCATCTGCGGCTAAAGTAGCTTCGGATGTTTGTTTGCAAGTGTTTACCTCTTATTGTGCTTTTCAAAAACAGTCTAAATACTCGAAGCTGCAAATGGTAGTGTGTACATGAAGGGGGTTTAGCCATTAGAAACAGAAACCGTAGAAAAATAGCAACATTGTAAAAAGCAGTACCACTGGCTAACGTTACAGCTAAAGTTTGTTGTTGTTAAATGTTTGTTGTACTGTAATGGTAAGCCGAAATGAATAGCATCTAAAAGTTAAAAGCAGCCAAAGTTGCTTCGGATGTTTGTTTGCACGTGTTTACTGCTATTATGCTTTTCTAAAACAATCTAAATAATCGAAGCTATAAGTGGTAGTGTGTACAAGAAGGGCTTTTAGCCATTAGAAACAGAAACCGTAGAAAAATATAAACATTGTAATAAAGCAGTAACCAGTACTGGCTACAGCTAAAGTTTGTTTATGTGGGATGTTTGTTGTAATGTGTATACTGTAATGTTAAGCAGAAATGAATAGCATCTGCGGCTAAAGCTACTTCGGATGTTTGCGCGTTTACAGCTATTGTGCTTTTCTAAAACAGTCTAAATACTCGAAGCTTTAATTGTTAATGTGTCCATAAAGGGGTTTTAGCCATCAGAAACAGAAACGGTAGAAAAAATTAAACATTGTAATAAAGCATTACCACTGACTAAGTTACAGCTAAAGTTTGTTTTGTATGTGGGATGTTTGTTGAAATTTTTTTCACTGTACTTGCACGTGGTCTGCAGTTGTTTACAATAAGATCGGTATGTTTTAATCAAATAAAGGTCATTTTAAAAAAATTATGTTTTCTTACAAAGGCCACGACGCCGACAAAGAGCAACAAGGTGGATGTTTGTTGCCAGACAGAACCATTTCACACATCTTTACACAGTGTTGGTACCCAGTTGTCTTTTAGGACGCTTCAGGCTAAACGCAGGAGTACAAGTAAGTTAAAATTTCTCAGTTTATTTTAAGTTGCTGCATTAGAAACGTGTTTTATTATCTTCATAAACGTGCAATGAGATTAATCATAAAATTACACTATAGGTGTCCAGACAACAGTATCCAGTTTTGAACTGACTGTACCATCAGCATCCTCTACTGCGTTTATGACTTCGACACCCCTCAAACCTTCACTAAAAAGACCTCGTCTGGAGCTGGAGGAGGAGAAGGAGGAAGAAGAAGAAGCCGAAGAGACTTTGACAGAGTCAAAAATTATAGCCCAAGACTCGGATATGAGATTTGACCCTGCAGAGGAATGCACATCTGCAACTGAACCAACAGACTTGTCGTGAGTTTATGCATTATGTAAATTATTTGAAAGATTGTGTATTGTCATCATAACATTCATCATCATTTTTTTTTTATTATGTACATGTGTATATTTATTTTTACAGAATCCAAGAATGCCCAGTTCATAACATTGCCAAGTTCATTGTCTATGAAACATGCCTCATGGAGCTCTTCAGTGACTTCCCAGTGTGTCAAAGGAGATGTGATGTAAAGTCACAAAGGCTTGGGACATTTCTGAGCGTACAGCAAGTCTGCCCACACTGCGAGTTTGTAAGAAAATGGAACAGTCAGCCAATTATTGGTAGTACTCCAGCTAGCAACCTGCATCTTTCTGCTGCAGTCTACTTGAGTGGTGCATAATTTTTTGTAGTTGAAAAGGTAATTATCTATCAAAATTTATCACATTTCTTTTAGAAACATAATATAAATTTTGTCACAGGGTGCATGCACATTGTACTAAAAATTCTCCTCTCTGTTGTCAGGTATTTGCTGCCATGAAACTACACATTTTTAAATATGATTCATTTCGTTGTCATGCAAGACTTTGCATTGAACCTGCTATTGTCCACAAGTGGAGAAATTGGCAGAGTGAAATGCTAGAACAGCTCAGTCGAAGAGAGAATGTGATTGTTGGAGGAGATAAGAGGGCTGACTCCCCAGGTATTTAGTCAAAAGATTACATTTCTAATTCAATACAGTCTAATAAAAAAAATAAATATGAAATACATTACAATTATTCCAAAAATGTGTTTGAAATAATTATGTACGGTTTGTTCTTGAAGGTCACTCGGCCAAGTATGGGAGTTATACAATGATGGACCTTGCAACTAACACAGTGGTCGACCTAAAGTTAGTCCAGGTAATACAGAAAAGTGTTATGTGAACTAGCATAATTTTTTGGATGGAAAATGTGTGATTTTTTTTTTATATATATATTTTTTTCCTTATTTAAAATTTTATAGAGTAATGAGGTGGGCGGCAGTTACCATATGGAAAAAGAAGGCCTAAAGAGAAGCCTAGACCTGTTGGATGCCCGCGGTGTTCGTCTGGAATGCATCATCACAGACCGACATCCTCAAATACAGAAATATCTCAGGGATCGAAATGTCACTCAGTTTTACGATGTGTGGCATATCGAGAAAGGTGTGTAATTTAGCAGTTATTAATTTACTTAAGATTAAATTGCTATTTACAGTTCTTACATGTTTATTATTATTTTTGTGTTGATGTCTTTTTTTTTCTTTAATTTCCAGGAATTTCCAAAAAACTGGACAAGATATGCCAGATAAAGGGGTGTGAGAAGTTGCGTAAATGGTTGCGTAGCATCAAAAACCACATCTACTGGACTGCTGCATCATCCACAACAGGTCCTGAAAGAGTGGCAAAGTGGACCTCTATCTTAAACCATGTACAAGACAAACATGTACATGAAGACCCCAATTTTCCGGCTTATCTGCATCCGCAACGGATAAGCAGAGACAAGAACAAATGGCTGTCGGCTGGTAAGTTGTATACAGACAAATAAAATATTCTTTGCGATTAAAACTAATGCAAAACAGAGCTTGTTTCTTTGTTCAGATTTGTTTTTGATTCAGACTCTAATACCTTAAATTTTTGCTTGTTTAGCAACGATGCCATTCTACAAGCTGGAGAAAGTTCTCGCTAACAAGAGAATATTGAAGGATGTGGCCAAGCTAAGTCCTCACCACCAGACGTCAACTGTTGAAGCTTTCCACAGCGTCCTACTGCGGTTTACACCCAAAAATGTGGTATTCCCATTTCTGGGGATGCTATGCAGGTAAAGCCAATGATCAGAAATTAATATTTACAATACCATACAGTCTTGTCATGGTACGTCATTTACATTTTTCTTTTTGTTAGGTTGTACTTGGCTGCACTGCATTACAATGAAAATGCCGGGCGTCCCCAGGCCACATCAGCAACTGGTAAACCTATTTACAAGCTTGCCTTTCCAAAGGCAAAGAGAGTATAGGGTCCGAGAAGTGAAGACACAGCAAACTTTCGGTATGTATATAAATGTTTATAGTATTTTTAATAATTCAATAAATAAAAAAAATAATTGCACTTTACATTCACAATGACAACTCACTACTCCAAAATACAAAATTAAGTTACTAAAGAGATAACTGTTATATTGCACAGGTTATGTAAAAGAGCTGCTGGACCTCATCTTCAACCAAGTGTTTGTGGACCCATCACCCTATGTTGATGAAGTGTTGGGAATTCACATACCACCTGCTCTATCATCAGCCTGCGATCTACCTGAGATGGAGGAGGCTATCTCCAGCAGGGTGACCCGCTTCAATCAATAGCTATCCTAAAACCCACATAGCTGCCCTGCTCTTCAGGAAACTGTCTCCGAATCTTCAGCACCACACAGGCAGGAATCACAACACGGACTCTCCGCCCGAGGAAACCCCAACACCAGCTCGCAAAGCTCCGATAAGCCAAAAAGCGGCACTGTCTAACAGAGACATAATAATGAAACATTGTTTTAGAAATTGCACTACAATTTGAACTTGGGAGTTATCACATATACATTTTTATTTTTGATAAAATAACTAGCTTTAACAACATTTCAGAAGTAATATTTTGTTTATTCAACTGCCAATGTTTGATATGTTTATGTGTTTGTAGATATACTGTACTTTCTAATGTTCATGGACAATTGTATTTCATTCAACAAAGTGACAACTTGAAGTTTATATTTTATATTTGCACAAGGATACATTTTATATTTGCCAATCACATTTTAATTTATACTTCAATATAAAGTTTTTATATGACTAAGGAATTGAAGCATCTTTTCTGAAGTGTTTGTTTCTATGCCATACTGATTTTTATATATTTTAAGAGTTTATATATTAATGTTTAGTGAAATTAAAATTATTTTTCAATAAAAAGTACATGCATTACTCAGCCTTTTATGAAGTCATTCAAATTGTCATCTCAGAAATAGCAGCAACAAAAAAGGTACGTATTTCATTTTTATTGACATTGAGGTAAAGTTGGTTTTTATATTCAGATTTTCGGACATTCTCCTTAATAGTATCATTTCTGTAAAGTATTCTTTGCAAATTCAAAATAGGGAAATCGTATTAGCAGCAAATGACAAAGTACAACATTGTTTACAGTCAAGTAGATAGTGTTAATGTTGTTTACAAGTCATACTTGCATGCTAAATCCGATCGATTGTTTAAACTACCATGGTAAACAATACAGGGACTCCTGTATGTGCGGATATAAAACCAACTTTATCGCTATTTTATTGACTACACAGCGTTAATGTGCTTAAAAAGAAAGCGAGCATGCAGATCATGAACAAGGTAACCTGCTATTCTTTCTATTTATTTAAACTCACTTTTGCACTCCACGAAGTCGCAGGGGACCATAGTCTGCTTTGTATATATTCGATGCATTTTGCAAGGAATAAATATTGAAGCAAACGGGATCCATTCCTGGATGCTCCGTCATGCACGAGGGTTGCAATTCTAGTTGATCCATTCGTCTTCTAACCTTATTACACGACACAGTTATGCTGTTTATTATCTCATTCGATGTCTTTAGAGCAGCAACGTAAACTGGAAATTTACCTGCGGTATCTCCCAGCAGCATACATTTTCAGCCTCAGTTGGCATTTTTTCACAATTGCCACATGAGCACCTGCCAATATTTGTCAACGTCAATATTCATGAATTACGAATAAATCATACCAATGCAAAATTTATCTTTGTAGATATCTTTATGTATTGTCTGTTTGACGTAACGCATGACGTTCGCGAACTTTATCAAACAAATTACGGATGGCGCATGCATAGTTACATAGCGGCTGAAAAAGTATACAACGACATAAAATATTTTGTATGTACCACTCTGACACATTCTGGCACATTCGGATTATAGATTCCTCAACAGTCGACTCTGCTTGATCTGTGTCCGAGTCTGTGTCAAATATGTAGGGTTGAATTGTGTTCCTCTCACTCATGATGACTCTTACTGTCTGCCTCTGTGACGCGGTGCACAAAGCAGACGCGCTCTTGGCTCCGCCCCCTTGTTACGTTGGGCGGGCAGTCAAAACTCATTATCATGTTAAACAACACACCCCAAAACAGCAACCTGTGTACACGCCTCTAAATTTACACTTTTTAACACAGCATAATAACAATATCTGAATTGCGTTTTAATCTGAACCTACATTAGCACACTCAGAAGAACCATAATATTACTATTAAATCTCAAAAAAGGGCTAAAATATGTGCCCTTTAATATTTTCTTTCAGAGTCCATTTGTTAAGAGTTCTGCATGGCCATAAATTCGCAACTATGATGAAACCGCAGGCCAATTTTTCCTCTCGCTTCTCTCATGTTGATTTATATTCTTCCTCTCAGAGATAGTCGTTCATTGTGTGGCCCAAATGCAGAAGTTTTACCGCAGATTTCCTGGCTTTCGTCCAGTCCGTCGCCGCAGTCGTCTTCACCGTCACACAGCCATTGTTTGGAGATGCACTTGTTCTTGGAGCAGGCGAACTGATTCCAGAGACACGACGAATCTGCAGGGAAACGGATGAACTTTGAAAATGAACCCAAGAGAAAGCAAACTGACATTTAAAGGAACAGTACATGTGAGTGGAAAAAAAAAAAAAGATTCTGTTTTACTGTGTTGTCTTGAACCACTTTGACTTTAGTTCTTATATCATATAATATTATAACTTGTACGGCTTTCATTGTCTTCTCCTAGACCACAATGTAAAATTAATAAATTTTATTTAATTTTATTTTCATGCATTTTATAGCATGGTGTTCACTATCTATTTATAAAAGTATACATAAATAAACATAAATAAATACATGTATTATTATTATTATTATTATTATTAGTAGTAGTAGTAGTAGTAGTAGTAGTAGTAGTAGTAGTAGCAGTAGTAGTATTAGTAGTAGAAGTAGTTGTAGTATTCACTGAATATGTTGACATTATGTTTCAATTATTATTTTATTTAATTTTTTTTCTGGAAAAAAAGATTATAACATTTAAAAAATATATGTGAACTCTACCAGTAAAAAGCCTGGACAGCATTATAATTTGTAAGGTAAACATTTTATATTTTATTATGTCATCATTTAGGTTTTGAACTACTTTGCCTTAAGTTTTTATATTAAATAATCTGACATGGTTACTTGTATGGCATTCATGTTTTCCTTGGAACACAAATTTCATGTGATTTGTATAATATAACATATGTACATATGGCTTATATAAAAGCCAAAGGCATCTAGATTGTTTATTTTACCAAAATAAAATATGATCATGCCTTTTAATTATTTAATTAAGCCAGTAAGGTCTGACTTTGCTTAGACAAAAGTCTTGTCACTTAACAGAAATTATGTACAGTATAGAATATAAAATCACGTTGCAGTGGAAAAAATAATAATATTGTGTATGACTCCCATTAGCTTGAAGGACTGCATCTGTACATCTCTGCAATGACTCAAATAACTTATTAAAAAAGTCATCTGAAATGGCAAAGAAAGCATTCTTGGAGGACTTTCAGAGTTCATAAAGACAATTTGGATTCATCTTCAATGCCTCCTCTTTTATCTTACCCCAGATATGCTCAATAATGTTTATATCTGATGACTGGGCTGGCTATTTCTAGAGCACTTTGACCTTTGCTTTTAAACCTCTTTTGAGGTTTGTAATGTAACAGGCAGCACAAATGTCTTGATTCCTCTGGCTGTTGATGTTGTCATCCACTCTGCAGATCTGTCGCACACCCCCATACTGAATGTAACCCCAAACCATGATTTTTCCTTCACCAAACTTGACTAATTTCTATGGGAATCTCGAGTCTATGTGGGTTTCAATTGGTCTTTCTGTCGTATTTGTGATGATTGGGATGCAGTTCTACAAATGATTCATCGGAAAAATCCACCTTCTGACACTTTTCCAAATGATTAATTAGAAATCAAGTAATTAGTTGTTGCTCTTACAACTGGGATTAATGACAAGACTTTTGTATAAGTATAAATAATAATAAATAATAAATAATAAACAATAAATAATAAAAAATAAAAAAACTTTTTAGAAATACAATGCATTTACTGTATTGTTTCAAATCACTTTGACTTTAGTTCAGCTGGTTTGAAATAATAATTAAAGATTTATATTTCACAAAACTTAACAGACATTATATATTCCTTTCATTTATTAAAACCTTTACATAATTCATTACATTCCATACATTAAATTGAAATTGTTATTCTGTCATGAGTTCAATACTTTCATACAAAACAAAATATAATATTTTAAACATATTCATTAGGCTCTTTTCCAAACAGAAAGGTACCAATATAATGTAAAACACATAAAATATTTTATTGTAATCCAAAAAAAAAAAAAAAAAAAAAAGCCATACAAACTTAGAACAACGCAAGGGCGAATAAATAATAACAGAATTTCCATTTTGGCGGAAAACAAGAAAAGCATTTAGCCTTAACAACAAGCCAAATAAAAGAGAAAAACCTCCATGAATACATTTCACTAGTTCCCAGTTGGCTTGTGAACGGCAAATGGAGTTCAGCAAGTGATAAAGGTGGCCTCTAAAAGCCCTTTTTTGCCCTTGTCGGGATTAGAGATTCAACTTTTGGAAGGCAATCCTGCTAGCCAGCACTTTTAAAGTAATTGTCCACTTGCATACGCACACCAGCCACCAAAGGGCCACAGAATATGCCTCTATCAGCAGTCTGAAAGTTTGTTTGCTTGCATTCACCATCGATTTCGTTGAACAGGATAGAGAAAGCAAGGTCAGGAAGAGAAAGGGTTGAAAAAAAAAGGAGTTTGGGATAAGAAAGATTTGGAAAAAGTTGTGTTGTGATCACCAAGGCTGCATTTATTTGATCAAAAACTACAATCAAAATTTTGAAATAGTATTGTAGATTAAAATTGCTATCTTACTATCGAATGTAGCATAATTTATTTGAGGAATTTAATGTTGAATTTTCAGTTACATCAGTCTGTATTATGTTAGATCAGTTCTGCTGCTTGAAAAACATTTTTTACTATCATCTGTGCTGAAAACTGCCAGGCTAATTCCTATTATTGAATAATACAATGCTATTAAAAAGTATAATTTAACTATGTTTACCTTTATTTATCACATCAGCTATAATTATAATAATAATAATAATAATAATTATTATTATTATTATTATTATTATTGTTATTATTATTATTCATTCATTTTCTTTTAGGGTTAGTCACTTTATTAATCTGGCGTCGCCACAGCAGAATGAACGGCCAACTTATCCAGCATTTGTTTTACGCAATGGATGCCCTTCCAGCTTCAACCCATCACTGGGAAACATCCATACACACTCATTTACTATGGACAATTTTAGCTTATACCCAATTCACCTATAATAAACGTCTTTGGACTTGTGGGGGTAACCAATGCACCCAGAGAAAACCCACGTAAACACTGGGAGAACATACAAACTCCACACAGAAATGCCAACAGACCCAGCCGAGGCTCGAACCAGCGACATATTATCACAATATATATATTACACAATATATATATTATTGTGATGATTATTTATTATTATTATTATTATTATTATTATTATTATTATTATTATTATTATTATTATTATCATTTATTGACATGTTGATCTTTTTATTCATATATTTATCTTTGGGCATAAAAATGTTTAGAAGAGGTACATTTAAAAAATAAAATTTTAAAAATAACATATAATAATTATTATTGTTGTTATTATTATTGAATAAATAAAATAAAATATATATAATATCTATCTATCTATCTATCTATCTATCTATCTATCTATCTATCTATCTATCTATCTATCTATCTATCTATATCTACATATATATATATATATATATATATATATATATATATATATATATATATATATATATATATATATATATATATATATATATATATATATATATATATATATATATATATATATATATATAGTACATGGCATAGAGCTCAGGTAAGTGCACTCAAACTGCTCGCAACCCTCCCTTTATATACTTGTGCACCTTCTGGCTGTCATTTCCTCTCATTTCAGATTACCAAGCCCTCAAGTTCTAGCCAATACAGACCTCGCTGGTGAAGGACAGACATTTTCCACAGCAAGCTACAGCAAAGCCGTTCCTGGATCTACACTAATTCTTTATAATACAACCCAATTTAATCCTTATCTCCTGTATTTGCCTAGCTTATGGCTCTGGGGGTTAAAGCAGAACTGTTGTATGTGCTAATAACCATGAAGCGAGAACTCTAATTAGAAACTATACTGCCAAATATAAATTTGGCACTCAATGCATCCTAACTTGCCAAAAGTGGTCCTGTCTAAAATGGCATTATTTCAACATTATTTTTATAATGGATTCAAAATAAAAAACAAAGCCACATGTACCTCTCACTCGATTTTCACTATTTGTATTTGTAGTGCAACCTTATTATTTAACCATATGTTAACCCTTAGTTAAACTTTTCGTTATCCTTGGTGAACAGAATAAACTTCTTTTAAATCATTGAAAAAATGCTAAACTTTAGGGTCCTTCTTAAAAAAATAGCCATAAAGAAAGTTTCAAAAGCACAAGTTAGCAAAGCGAAAAGTGAAATAGCTTCGATGCACTGGTCGAGATCAAAGACACGGAAATAAATCCGTATTATTTCTGATTTTGGGTCAGTGACTATGAGGGCATGCAGCAGTCCAGAGCTGTGCGGACTATACAGGGAGGGTTTATTTGGCAGATCAGAGGTCCTGTTCAGAACCTGATGCTTTGAAGCGAAAGCAAAAGGATTCTTGCTATGGGGTCCAGCCTGAAGCAGAGATGTGATTTGGTCGCAGCAGGACAGCAGAACTTTCTAGAACTTTACAGGTCTGCTCTCTGTAGATGAGTATCAGAGAGATGGAGAAGAAATATCGCTGTGTGCAGGATTAATAACTATGCAGTGCATTACTGTAAGATGTGGAGGGAATAACACATCAGCGTCTGAAGCTACTGTATTCTAGAAGATCTTGCCATTGTTTACCTTGAGAAGAGTCTAAAAACAACAACAACATCAAAAAATCCACTGCAGAAAAGAACGAAATTCATAAGGGGAAGAATAGAGAGAGAGAATTCTATATGTACGACTATATTTGTTATTGTTTTCACCTTGGAGAAAGTTAGATTTTATGTCATAAAAAAGGCAGCACGCATGGACACACAGATGCATGCACAGACACGCGCACGCATACACAGACAGTCAGACACACACACGTTTCAAAGCATGTACTCATGCACTGATACACGCAAGTTCATACGAACAGATGCACGCACGGACACATGCACATTCGCACGCACACACAGACACACGCACGAATAAAGGCACGTTTACACGGACAAATGCACGCACACACAGACAGACATAAGCACACACATTCGTATTATTGCACGCACACACACACACTCTAGCAAACATGGATTGACAGACGCACGCTCGCACACACAGACACACGCACGCATAGACACACACACACACACACACACACACACACACACACACACACACATACATATATATATATATATATATATATATATATATATATATATATATATATATATATATATATATATATATATATATATATATATATATATATATATATATATATATATTTATTCATTTTCTTTTCGGCTTAATCCCTTTATTAATCTGGGGTCACCACAGCCGAATGAACCCCCAACTTTTCCAGCATATATTTTACGCAGCAGATATATGATTGGCTGTCATTTAATGCAGAGCTAGTTCCAGTCAGTTTTGATCATGGTTCAAAATAAATGCTGCGCTTCCATCCATCATTAGTAGTAACCATAGTAACAGAAGACAGTGACGCGTGCTTCACTAAAGAGCTAATGGAGAACAACCTCCATCTCCAACTCAAACATACTGTAGTAAATAAAAAAATGCGGAAAAAGTAGCTTACGCATGTTACTATGAGCTATTATATATGCCCAGGTCATTTACACACACACACACACACACACATGTTCTATTGATCTATATCTCGAAAACTCTCTTTCTTTTCTGTCTGTCTGTGATGGGTTTACAGTTGGGAGATTTAAACACATCATAACTGATGAAAACTTGTTAAAATAGTGCCATAGTACAGCACAGCCATGGATTTAACTTGTTTATACCTGAAATAAGTGGTATAATCAATGGTTTCTTTGCCTCAATGTTGTGTTTATAAAAACCTTTAACACACTGTAAACTGTTGATCAATCCTTTAACTGTAATAATATCTGTAAATTAACATAATCTTACATTTATTTTGGGATTCATTGGTGTTTTTGCCATGCTTTTGAACTGCATTGTGGGATCTTAATCTTTCCTTCAGCAATGTTTAACACTGAAATGACTGTTATTGACAATTTTACTTTAATAGTTTTAAGTAATATATTGTCTGGGCTGGTATTATAAATTGAGCTATTATGTAATAAACCACCAGTGTCTGTTTTTAGTGGACTTATGCACATTATGTGAACATGGGAGATATATATTCACGTATTCTGAAAGAACAAGTCATATTTCTGGACAAAATAAAGTCACGTAACAAAATATAAAGCAAAACTGTCTAATTGTGTGCAAATAAGATAAAGCACAGCAATTATATATAAAAAAGTCAAGATAATGAAATATAAATTCACATACATTTGCTAACTGCTAGAAATATAGTCTTAATTATAGAAACAAAGATCATGTTATGAGATGCAGATTTGTATTGCGAGATATAGAAGCAATATCGAAATAAAAGTAAAAAATTTGTAGATATAAAGTGCTAATTACATGGAAAAAAAGGGATCACAATTGGGGATACATAAACTATAGAAATAATGTCATGATTACAAGGAATGAAGTCCTAATTAAAAATGCAAAAAACAACAAAAGTTCAAATGTGAGATTTAAGAAAATAAAAAGGACAAGAAAATTAATGAAAGTCAGATTTATTTTATATTATATTATATTTTATTATATTATATTATGTTATTTTATATTATATTATATTATATTATATTATATTATATTATATTATATTATATTATATTATATTATATTATTATTATATTATATTATATTATATTTTAGCCTGAGTTGGAGATAAGCTTGACTAATATGCTGGCACATAAAACTGATTACCAAACATAAAAAATAAAAAATAAAATAAAAAGATTGTGTCTTGATTTTTAAACAGGTAAACAGCTGAGAAGAAATCTGGCCTAACTTTTTGATATCCATAACTCTGTTAGGCCAGGAATGTCAGGCAGCTAAACTCGCACATTTACCACTTACCACATACTAACCGTGACAAGTGGATCAATAAAGCAAAACAGCACTTACACACTAATATAGGCGACGGAGCGTGACTAGAAGATAAATAAAGTCTTCAGACATGAATACATTCATTAGGATGACATATTGAGTGCAGAATCTGTCCGGCAGACATGATTAGTTGATAAATCTGCACTACAGTACGTTTGTGATCAGTACGATTTTTTTGTGTGCATTTAAAATAAGCCTTATCTGCTCACAGAGGCCTCAAAACACTGATAAAAGAAGAAAATCCAACAAAAAGCTTACATTTTGAAATATTATTATAATTTAGCATAATGTTTACACTATTGAACTTAGTTTATTATGTAATTTAATCTAGTTATTCAAAGCTGTATTTTCAGGTTACACGATCTTTCAGAAATTATGATGACTTGCTGTTTTATTATGATTAGTTATTATCGGTGTTTAATCATAAATGAACTAGTTTGTTTGAATCATTTCTATCTTCAATAAATAAATGAATAAATAAATAAATAAATGAATAAATAAATAAGGATTACAGGATTTTTTATCTTAGTCTTATAAAGCAAATCTATAAACTTTTTTATAACATAAATTAAAATGTACATACTATATATTTATAGAAAGAAAGAAATTAATGTTTTGAATGAAAAGTTCCCTTAATTTTTATAGAGTTTTTATTAAAGAAAGCAAACTAATCCTTTAAAAATGTATGATTTTTTTTTTTTGCGTCATACTGTTTGCAGACATTGTAATATATTTAAATTTTTAAAGATTTTTAAATAACAGCATTTATTTAAATTCAAATCTTTTTTACATTTTAGTAAATCTCTTCAGTTTAATTCTGTGTCATTGATAAATAAAAATCAATGTATTCTGAATGGTGTTTTCGAAAGGTACTGTATTCCATTAAAAAAAAAATGAAGCAGCACAACAATGTTCAAGACTGTTAATAATAATTTTAATAAATGTTTCTTGAGCAGCAGGTCATCATATTAGACTGATATTTCTGTAGGATCATGTGACCCTATCCAAGTTCACATCCAATTTTTCCAAAATGTATTATTATATAATATTAACAACATAAATTTGTAAAAAAAAAAAAAAAAAAAGCCTTTTGTTTCCATCTAACTAGTCTTTTACTGATAAACGGTAAAAAAGAAATCTCGTGATTTTTTATGTATCAAAACTGAAATTTGCTTTTGAGCCATTTTCATACATAAATGTGTTTCCCTTATTTCGACAAAAAAGTATTTCCAAAGCAGTTTTTGAGACATCCAAAATATACCGAAATAAAATTCTCATGTTAAATATAACTGGAATATATTGTGTTTTATACTGATACATAAATTGTTATATATCCAACGGCACTTTATTAGGTACACCTTACAGGGTTTGACCCCCTTTTGCCTCCAGTACTGCCTTAATCCTTTGTGGCATAGATTTAACAAGGTACTGGAAATATTCCTCAGAGATTTTGGTCCATATTGGCATGATAGCATCACACAGTTGCTGCGGATTTGATGGCTGCACATCCATGATGCGAATTTCCCGTTCCATTGCATCCCAAAGGTGCTCTATTGGATTGAGATCTGGTGACTGTGGAGGCCATTTGAGTACAGTGAACTCATTGTCATGTTCAAGAAACCATTCGGAGATGATTTATGACATGGCGCGAATCACCTTTCCCCATTCTGGTGCTCGTTTTGAACTGGAGCAGATCGTCTTGACCATATCTAAATGCCTAAATGCATTGAGTTGCTGCTATGTGATTGGCCAGGCCCGTGCAGAGACCGTCCAAAGGGCATGTGCAGGATACATTTTTTGAAGAGCGGTGGTGGGGGGGTGTTGTTGTTGTCGCGCGCGTACTGAAGAGCGGTGTTGTTGCGCGCGTTCTGATCAGCTGTGTTGTCGCGCGCGTACTGTAAAGCGGGGATAGGGGGGTGGGTTGAGCGCGCGTACTCAAGAGCGGTGTTGTCGCGCGCCTACAGTAGGGCGGGACGGAGGGTGTGTCACGTCGCGGGGGCACTTTTGATCATTTTGGAAGGGCACTTTATATCCAAGACTAAAAAGGGCATGTGCACTGCACAGGTTGAGCCCTATGTGTGCACATGCCTGTGATTGGCTGATTAAAAATTTGGGTTAACGAGCAGTTGGATAGGTGTACCTAATAAAGTGGCCAGTGAGTGTATTTGCATTGAGACACTTTCTTAATGTAAATGTTTATGTTTTTTTTTCCATCAGCTTTATTAGTAACGATTTTGCTTTGTAAAATGTTTAGTCAAGAAAAAAATAAATAAATGATGCTCAAAATTCAACTTTAAATCACAGAAATGTAAAAAAAAACAACAATAGATATGAAAATTATTATTAAATGCATGCTGTAAAATGATTTACGATTTAAGTTTTTAATGCATTTTTTAAAATGGTGCTAAATAATAGTACAAAAAAATTTGACACGTATTATGGCATTGCTCACCGCACTGAAACTCGTCAGCTCCGTCCTCACAGTCTTTCTGTCCATCGCACAACCAGACGCTGGAGATACAGTTTCCACTGGGACAAGCAAAATGACCGTCTTCACACGTATGGACTGCAGAAGCTGGAAAAGAAAAAAAAAATGGAGGGTTTAAAGGAGACCTGTGGAAAAACGATCTGTCTGAAGTGAAGCTTGTTTCTTCAGCATTTGAAAAACAGGATGAAAACACACTGTAAACAAATCAATGGTGTGACCTCTGAATGTCCACCTCGACTGCAATTTGTTATCTGTGGATTTATTTTTTTTCTTTGATTTCTGACTTGAGCATATCAAGGTCATTTTGAACTCGCAACAGCTCCTTGAAGGAAAAGAGAAGTAAATATCGGAGTTATTTTATTTTATTAAAAGATTGGAGTAACCGAAGTAGAGGTCAGGAGTTGAATCCTCTTCATGTTTTTTTTTTTTTTTTAATGAAGGTTTGGACACTGTAAAAATCAATTAGTAATGACAGCATGTTTTTAGTTCATTGTAACTTTATTAAACTAAGTTTATCATGTTCTAACTTAATTTTATAAGTTACACAAGCTGTTTTAAGTCACTTTAACATAATATAAGTTAAATGGACTGATACGATTAATTTAACTCGGCTTAGAAAATTAAGGCAGCCAGCATTTTTTTACAGTGTAGGTAATTTCTGGAAGATGCACTTTTTCGGGAAAAGCACTCAGAGAATCAGTGCTATGTTAGTTAACACTTGCGTAAACATTTTTTGTAATGTTTACTTCCAGAGAAGTTCCTATGAATATCATACATGGCGTTTTAATATACTTTATTGTACCAAGGCACTGATTTTTATTAAATCATGCTGTGTTTAACGTATTAAGATGCTAATTTACTACAGAAACAGAGCACTGAGGGTATGGTTTATATTTGTTACTTTGCAAATGCTTCAAAAAAGGGTTTATTTTAGTATTTTTTTAAAGGGTAATACATTTTTTTTGTAAAATATACACATATATTGTAAAATATTAATTTTTTTTACATTTATGAAATAGTAATTAAAAATAGAAAAAAAGTTGGCGATGCATTCCACTGTGACAACCCTGAATGAATGAATGAATATTATTATATTTATTATTATTATTATTATTACTATTATTGTAATTTTTATTACTTTTATAACTATTATTATTATTATTATTATTATTAATCATAATATATTTTAGTTTTTATTACTTATTAACATATTATTATTGTTATTGTTATTATTATTATTATTATTATTATTATTATTATTATTATTATTATTATTAATATTATTATTATATTACACAATTCAGGCTGAATGTTTTAATAAAACAATCAGCAGTGAAATGGGAAAAAAACTAAATAAATAAATAAATAAATAAATAAATAAATAAATAATAAAAAAAAACAAACATCCTCATCATCCTCCCGAGTTTCAGCAAAAAGGACTTAAGTCATTAAATATTCTCAGAAGGACCCGGGCCTTTTACTCATATAATAAATATCGAAGCATATTACTGTCAAATATTTGGCAGGACTCACCAAGATTGAGTTAAAAAAAAAAAAGAGTCCATACTTCAGAGCTTCATTAAAAAACCACCAGTGCAAACGAATAAAAAAATCCCTTTGTTCCCAATGCTACTTTTCATTCTTAAAGTGACAACATTTTACTGTGATAACCCAGGCTCATTCTTGATAAATTAATTTATTTACATTATTGCATAACCTGAAATACGTTCCTCCCGGTAGGTCTCGCTGCACTTTTCTTATAAAATGTCCACAAGAGGGCGCTGCTTTTTTTTTTTTTTTTTTTTAAGTATGTATGATATTGCATATTGTGAGCTACCAGGTGAATGAACTACACCAGATTTACATCAGAAAAATTGTTCATTTGCCGATAGGTGCCTGACAGAATGCATTTGTTTACAAATATTGATCAATGTTAAGGTATTTTGAGGTTTTTATATAGTATGGAACCAATAACCTTACGGAAATATCTAATTAGATTTTATGGTAAACAATCAATCATTGTTCGTTTTTACTGCTTTCTGATGTTCATTTTACCTACACAGTGCATTGAAATGCGTGTAGAAATGTGCTTTTACAGTTTCACATATTAAGAATAAACCTAGATTTCTTTTATTTGTCAGTAATTTGCTCTTCCGTTCATAACTTGTATGAAAAAGGACAACTGTTGCTGGTATTTTACTACACCCAGCATTAATTTCACCTACTAACTACATTGAAATGTGTGTATAAATGCGTTTTTACAGTTTCAAAAATCAAGAATAAGCCTATAGGATTCACCGATCTGTCAGTAATTTGCTCTTTCATTTATAATTTATGTGGAAAAGGACTCTTGTTGTTATTTTACTACCCTTAGTATTGTTTCCACTTAAAATCTGTATTGAAACGTGTGTATAACTGCATTTTCAGAGTTTCACACATTACAAATAAGCATAGGTTTCTTTTATTTGTCAGTTATTTGCTCCTCCATTTATAATTTGTGTGAAAAAGTACCCTTGTTGTTACACCTAGCATCAACTTCACATTAAAACTGCATTGAAACATAAGTTTATTTATGCAGCATTCTTACAGAAATGTAGCCAGAATCGCATAATAAAAAATGAGCCTCGCTTGTACTTTGAGCACAAACAAACAAACAAGACAAAGCCAAAATCGGAAGAAAGAATGCAAATGCATTTCTACCATGGCAGTGTGTTTCATCTGCGTAATCCCCGCAGTCATTGGCTCCATCACAGATCCAGGAGGGATGAACACACAGCGACGTGGAATTGCAGCTCAGGAAGCGCTCAGTGTTGCTGGCGCGAGCTCCCAGCCTGTAGTATCCCATGCAGTCTGTGTTATCTGGAGAGGACAATGAGATGAGTGTTTCGCACGTTAGGTGACACGCAAACGCACGCTGTCAGAAGTGAGAAGAACAGGCTAGCGCCTTCACATGTGTTAATCTTACTACAGCTCTTCTCGTCCGATGCGTCAGCGCAATCGATGATCTGATTACACCAGGATGATGTGGGAATACAGGAGCCATCGGCACAGCGGTGCTCGGAAGACAAACACGACGAGTCTAAAACCATAAAGGGAAATAATACACATATTTTAGGACGTAGGGAAATGTTAGAGCACATTATTTCATAGTTGAAGAAACTCCAAATTATTTTAGGTGCCAGTATGAACACTATCAATGAAGTCAGACCAATTTAAACATATTTCATTCTTGAAATTAAGTCTTGCCATATCAAAAAATGTAATAAGTTAAGTCAGACTACTTAAAATGCTTGAATATCAGACCACTATAAAAAAGGAAAACATTTTAAATGAAGTTGGATCACATTAGAGCAAATAAAACACATTAAATGAAATATATATAAAAAAAAAAAATTTAATTAAGCAGTTTAAATGAAATCAGCCTACTTTAAAGAACATGTAAAGGCTTTAAATGAAGCCAGACCACTTAAAAAACATGTAAAAGCTTTAAATGAAGCCAGACCACTTTAAAGGACATGCAAATGATTTAAATGAAGTTAGACCACTTTACAGAACATGTAAATGCTTTAAATGACGTCAGACCACTTTAAAGAACACGTAAACACTTTAAATGAAGTCAGACCACTTTAAAGGACATGTAAACGTTTTAAATGAAGTCAGACCACTTATAAAGAACACGGAAACGCTTTAAATGAAGCCAGACTACTTTAAAAAACCCGAAAACGCTTTACATCAAGTCAAACCACTTTAAAGAACACGTAAACAGTTTAAATGAAGTCAGACCACTTTAAAGAACATGGAACGCTTTAAATGAAGTCAGATCACTTTAAAGAACACGTAAACACTTTAAATGAAGTCAGACCACTTTAAAGAACATGTAAATGCTTTAAATTAAGTCAGACCACTTTAAAGAACATGTAAATGCTTTAAATTAAGTCAGACCACTTTAAAGAACATGGAACGCTTTAAATTAAGTCAGACCACTTTAAAGAACATGGAACACTCTAAATGAAGTCAGACCTCTTTAAAGAACATGGAACGCTTTAAATGAAGTCAGACCTCTTTAAAGAACATGGAACGCTTTAAATGAAGTCAGACCACTTTAAAGAACATGGAACGCTTTAAATGAAGTCAGACCTCTTTAAAGAACATGGAACACTTTAAATGAAGTCAGACCACTTTAAAGAACATGGAACGCTTTAAATGAAGTCAGACCACTTTAAAGAACATGGAACGCTTTAAATGAAGTCAGACCACTTTAAAGAACATGGAACGCTTTAAATGAAGTCAGACCACTTTAAAGAACATGGAAACGCTTTAAATAAAGTCAGACCACTTTAAACAACATGGAAATGCTATAAACGAAGTCAGACCACTTTAAAGAACATGGAAATGCTTTAAACGAAGTCAGATCACTTTAAAGAACATGGAAATGCTTTAAACGAAGTCAGATCACTTTAAAGAACATGGAAACGCTTTAAATGAAGTCAGACCACTTTAAAGAACATGGAAATGCTTTAAATGAAGTCAGACCACTTTAGAGAACATGGAAACGCTTTAAACGAAGTCAGACCACTTTAAAGAACATGGAAATGCTTTAAACGAAGTCAGATCACTTTAAAGAACATGGAAATGCTTTAAACGAAGTCAGATCACTTTAAAGAACATGGAAACGCTTTAAATGAAGTCAGACCACTTTAAAGAACATGGAAATGCTTTAAATGAAGTCAGACCACTTTAGAGAACATGGAACACTTTAAATGAAGTCAGACCTCTTTAAAGAACATGGAACGCTTTAAATGAAGTCAGACCTCTTTAAAAACATGGAACGCTTTAAATGAAGTCAGACCTCTTTAAAAACATGGAACGCTTTAAATGAAGTCAGACCACTTTAAAGAACATGGAACACTTTAAATGAAGTCAGACCACTTTAAAGAACATGGAACGCTTTAAATGAAGTCAGACCTCTTTAAAGAACATGGAACGCTTTAAATGAAGTCAGACCACTTTAAAGAACATGGAACGCTTTAAATGAAGTCAGACCACTTTAAAGAACATGGAAATGTTTTAAATGAAGTCAGACCACTTTAAACAACATGGAAAGGCTTTAAACGAAGTCAGATCACTTTAAAGAACATGGAAATGCTTTAAATGAAGTCAGACCACTTTAAAGAACATGGAAACGCTTTAAACGAAGTCAGATCACTTTGAAGAACATGGAAATGCTTTAAACGAAGTCAGATCACTTTAAAGAACATGAAAACGCTTTAAATGAAGTCAGACCACTTTAAAGAACATGGAAATGCTTTAAATGAAGTCAGACCACTTTAAAGAACATGGAAACGCTTTAAATGAAGTCAGACCACTTTAAAGAACATGGAAATGCTTTAAATGAAGTCAGACCACTTTAAAGAACATGGAAACTCTTTAAATGAAGTCAGACCACTTTAAAGAGCAGGTAAATGCTTTAAATGAAGTCAGACCACTTTAAGGAACACGCATTTTAAATCAAGTCAGACCACTTTAAAGAACATGTAAACGCTTTAATAAAGTCAGACCAAGAACATGTAAACACTTTAAATAAAAGTCAAACCACTTTAAGAAACAAGTAAATGCTATAAATGAAGTCAGACCACTTTAAAGAACATGTAGATGCTTCGAATGAAGTCGCATCACTTTAAACAAATCAGAACTGTTTATATGAAAACTTTAATGAATGCTTCAGACATCAGACAACTCAGACAAATCAGGCAAAGTAAACCAAGAAAAGTTGTCTGTTTTCGCAAGTTGTGAGTTGTATTCTTAGACAAAGGAAAGGAAAACGTTTAATGACGTTTTATTGACAACCGTTTTTGAAATACAACAACAGATCTAAACATAGATTCATTTTATTTGTTTATTTAAGCATTCAGATTCCCGCGTTGCTGGCAAAAGTACAGCTTTCATTGGCCTTCAGTGAAGTACAGTGACGCAGAGATCTGTGGTTTGTGCTGTCTACATTATAGATGTGTATGGCATTAAAACTTAATGCGGTTATTAAGATGTTCAAAACTCAAAGGAGTATTAACAGATGGATGGAATTTCTCTAGAGATTTGGAAAGAACAATACAAAAACAAAGATTGAACTTCGTGTGTTTGAAAAAAAAAATACTCACTGTTACAGTAAACTTCATCTGAGTTATCCCCACAATCATTCACACCATTACAGAAGCGTTGGTTGGACACACAGCGTTGGTTATAACAAGATTTAAAGCCGTGTCTGCAGTTCCGGTTTTCTGGAATGAAAAAGGAAAGAATTAGCCAAAGGATTGACAAAGAGACAGAAGACAGATGGGCCTTGGATGAATTGAATAACATAGCAATAATAGGCACAATATATACAATTAAAAAATGTAGAACAAATAATAAATGGAGGGATGGATGGATGGATGGATGGATGGATGGATGGATGGATGGATGGATGGATGGATGGATGGATGGATGGATGGACAGACAGATGGACGGATGGATGGAAAATTAAACAGCAAAAATGGATGGATGGATGGATGAAAGGTATAGAAAAGGATGGATGATTAGTGGATGGATGGATGAATTAGATGAGTAAGGGAAGAAAGGAAGAATTTAATGGCATAAAATGTTGGCTAGATGGATGGATGGAAAATTATATGGAAGTTAGATCAAAATAGATGGATGGATAAAAGGTATAACAAAATGATGGATGGATGGATGGATGGATGGATGGATGGATGGATGGATGGATGGATGGATGGTCAGACTGATGGATGGTCTAAATAGAATGATAAAATGATGGATAAAGGTTAAAAAGCCAGAGTGAAATGTGATATGACGACAGACAGACAGACAGACAGACAGACAGACAGACAGACAGACAGACAGACAGACAGACAGATAGATAGATAGATAGATAGATAGATAGATAGATAGATAGATAGATAGATAGATAGATAGATAGATGATAGATAGATAGATAGATAGATAGATAGATAGATAGATAGATAGATAGATAGATAGATAGATAGATAGATAGATAGATAGATAGATAGATAGATAGATAATTGATAGACAGACAGACAGACAGACAGACAGACAGACAGACAGACAGACAGACAGACAGACAGACAGACAGACAGACAGACAGACAGATAGATAGATAGATAGATAGATAGATAGATAGATAGATAGATAGATAGATAGATAGATAGATAGATAGATAGATAGATAGACCTCAGAATGCTTTGTTTGAAACTCTGCTTGTGAAAGTAAAGACAGCACAAAAGAAAGACAGTGAAAGTGAAAGCGAGAGAGAGAGAGAATGAGAGCAGCAGTCAGCCTGTCACATCACTCGCACTCATTACTTTTTTTGCTAGGCTGCTCTGAGCCCGTCTTATTAGCCCGAGTCACAGGAGAACAGCGAGACCTTCTGTATCTTCCTTCATTCAAGTTTACAGCTGAAACCTGCAGGCTCAAAACACAACATCCCTGCCTGATTGGCTTCTTACCGCAGTACTGCATCTTCTCATCAGACCTGTCTTTGCAGTGCGCGATGCCGTCACATGTCAGCTGGTAATCGATGCATTCGCCGTTTCCGCACTGGAACTCCGAGTGGATGTTACAGGAGGAGTTAGGGGCTGGAAGAGGAGAGTAAAAGAGAGATTTGCTGAGTCGTGATGTGCTGAAGTAAAGATTAGGGATGTGCATTGACTGTTTGACAGATAATCAGCAGCAGAGGAGACTCAGATGTGGCAATAGGAGCAAGTGTCGAAAAGTAAGAAGGGCTTCTCTTTGGTCTTTGCATCATGCGGCTTGGGTTCTGTTCCGTTTCATCAGCAGCACTAAGACCAGCTATTTTTTGACACAAAAATATATCAGAGTACAGTACAAGTCCAATAATCCACCCATAAAAGCAGAGGCCTGAGTGTCGTTACTATTCTACACTCAAACTCGGCATGTTTTGCGCCCATTTACAGCAGAATTGTTTAACTTTGGTGAGATAGATAGATAGATGGACGGACGGACGGACGGACGGACGGACAGACGGACAGACAGACAGACAGACAGACAGACAGACAGACAGACAGACAGACAGATAAATAGATTGATAGATTCCAAGTTTTAGTATTAATATCTATATTTTGGTTCCATTTGGTTTGACTTGGAACTATTTTTGATACAGTAGGTATCTTAATGAATCCAGATTCAAATCTGCCATTCACATTTGAAGTGTAAGAACAGAACTCAAACTGAAAATTAAAAATAGACCCTTTCTAAATTTATAATTTACAATCGCCACTTACATTTTAATATGGATCAGTCTTGAATTCATGTTTTTGTCTTCATTTTAAATATAGATTCTAAATTATAGGATTCAGATTTTCTCTGAATATATTTAACTGAAAAGCAGATTTTGACATTTTTATCTTTAAACTGTAATTCAAAATAATTAATTCACACGGTGAATATACAGTGTATTCATTTATATTCATTTTGCAACGCATTCATAAACTGAATATTAAATACATTTATACTGCTTCACAATCAAAATTTAGAGTCTTTACTCAGCACAATCAAGTGGGATTATAATCAGAATGTACATTGGAACTAAATCTGAACCACAATCTGGATTTATAATATGGATCATACTCTGAATCCAGATTCAAATACACAATTCTTGGCATATAATTTTAATTTAAAGTAAAGAAAATATGTACTACAAAGTAGATACAGTAAATCTTATTCACAGTCTGGATCTATAATCTATTAGGCAGAATAAATCTGAATTTTAATTCAGACTTGAGTCTATCTTCAGAGCAGCTGAAATCTGAATCACATTAGGAATTTGTAAAACAAAATTCAGACTGTAATGGTTCCAACATGAATGTAAGCTACAATCTGAATTTACAATTAATTTGAATTATAATGTGAATGCAAAATTATACTTGAAAATCTGGTTTCAGGATTATATATTCAGAAAAGAATTTAAATAAATTCTTTCAGAACCTATATTTAAATTTTATTTGAATTTATTTCATACAAAAATTTGAATTTAAAACTGGTCCAAGAATGTAAGACACAATATCTGATTTCACAATTAATTTGAATTACAGTGTGATCCTAAATTATATGTCAAAATCTTCATTCAGAAGTATATGTTCAGAAAAAAAAATAATCATATCATCCAGAACATATATTTAACATTCTAAGAAAAAAAAACTGAATTCAAACTGGTCCAAGTGTATAAGCCACAATCTGAATTCACAATAAAAATTTTAATATACAAAACATATGTCGAAATCTGCTTTCAGAGTTATAGATTCAGAAAAATACACATGAATCATATCATTCAGAAATTTTATTTAACATTCTATATATATATATATATATATATATATATATATATATATATATATATATATATATATATATATATATATATATATATATATATATATAAATAGTCAAAATTGGTCCAAGTTGTAAGCTACAAACTAAATTCACAATTAATTTGAATCAGAATGGGCATGTAAATTATATGCCACAATCTGGTTTCAGAATTTTAAATTTGAATTTAAAACTGTTCCAAAATAATATGCAAATGTTAGACAATGAGAGATTATTCAAAGCAAAACTAATCTGGATTACAATCTAGATGTACAATCTAGATCATAATGTCATTCCAGCTTTTACAACTTAAATTTAAAGCAACATTTGAATTCAAAACTACCTCCCAAATCAATCTAAATCATTCCAAAGTGTAAATTCAGAGCAAAATTATTATTATTATTATTATTATTATTATTATAAATTGGATCAATCTAAATCTTAATCTAGTTTTACAATGTAAACAACAACAAGGATTCCATTCCGATTCCAATCTGGTCATTCAGTTCAGAAAGAAACTTTCCCAAGTTCTCAAGTAGAAGAACTGGTCACACTTTAATTTAGGACACAATTCATGCTACTAACTTATTACCTGCCTATTAATGAGCTATTAACTGTTCATTAGTAGTTGTAAAATATAACCTTGTTATGCATTCCTAATCCTACCCAAAACCTAAACCCAATTCTTACTTTACTTACTAGTAATAAAAAGATAATTAATAGTTTACTAAGCTAATAGGGTTAGTTTTTAGTTTGTAACCACCTTTAATTGTGACCTAAACAAAAAGTTATAGAAGAGCTAAATTCCTGAAGTAATAATATTGTTGCGCCACAGCTTCAGTATTAGATTTCTTGGCCAAATTGGTGCAAAAAATGATTGTTTTATCCCTTATCTTAGCTATCAGCCTCCAGACCTGAAACTCCACAGATCTGAAAGAACGCTTTGAATTTTAATTCAGACCCAGTCAGCCAACAAACTGCTTCACGGTTAGTTTAGTCAATGGAATATGCCAGAATACAGACAGCCTCAATACTAACAGACTTAGCCATATAACAGTAAGATGGTGACCAAAAAAAGGCCAATAAAATGAGAGATAGATATAGAGAGAGGGTACGGGACTTACATACACATCTGTTATCATCCAGCAATATCCGTTCCCCACGGCAAGAACAGTTTACCACACCAAGAGGGGTCAAAAGGCAGAGGTCATGACACCCTCCGTTATTTACGCTGCAGGGGGACGCCTCACCTGGAAGTAATAAGAGAAATTCATGAAAACAAGTCCAACTGTTTGACAAGTTTTACAGCTTGTTGTTAGAGCAAGGAATTAAAACAAGTCATGCATTTGGCGCCATGCTCATTTTAGGAAGGAACAACAGAAACATGGAAAAATGGTGTTTTGACAGGGTCTTAAATTGTGTTCCGTGGGAAAAAGCAGCAGAAAAAACTGAATTGCATGACTATGAAAAAGTTCCTAATGCAACTTATGCATTGCGCAAATATGACATAACGCCTTACAGAAAGCTGCTTGGTTTGAAATTGGCTTATAGATACATTGTTGGACATTGGCACAATTTTACAGTTATTTACAGAAAAAAATAGCCAGTAAAATACTGATATTCATTCAAGCATCGTGAGTAATTTTAAAGCTTTTACATTAACCTACAGCATATTAGGAATTTGCAGTATTCTACTGTAATCAAAAGTAACCAAGTACCACTACTGTAGTTAAGGACAAAAATGAAAGAAATGAGTCACTTGTTTGGAGTTTACTAAATTCAAAAGCAGGCCCGGATTGGCTAATCGGGAGGACCAGAAATTTTTTTTCTGGTGGGCCGGTTCGTTTTTTGGCCGCGAGGGCCGGTGTCCCAAGCTGCTTGCACTCTCAGCAGTCGCACTTTTTAAAAAAAAAATTACATTTTTTTATTTATTTTCTCGCAGCCACGTGAGCAAAATGCAGCCTGCAGGTTAATGATGATGTAACTTAACTATAATTCGACCCCAAACAGCGGCACATTAGTGAATATAAGAATTCGAATAATTAATATTAATGAATATTACACCTGCTCAATGAAAATCAGATGATTCACTACATTAGTAACCACACTTGAGTAAATTATAAATTTTTTTATATTTTAGTGTTGAGACATATAATACTGTTTGGGTTATTTATGTAGGTGTTCATATTTTATTTTTATTTTATTTTTTTTTTTGTGTGTGTGACCACCGTTACAAAGGACTGGATATCTATAAAGAATTTTGAACAGAATATATACTCAGATATTGCAGGAAAGGACATTGTGATGTTTTAAATTATAAATTTGGTGATTTAGCTACCCTTTAATGTTCACATATTTATGAAAAAAACATTTAAAGCACTAAAGCAGCTATTTCCTTGAAAAAGACTTGTCATTCGAATCTAAATTGGAAATTACGTTATTTTAATATAGTCAGTCGTGAACGGAGGTGGGCCGGTCTAAGGCTTAAAACTCCAGGGCTGAAATGGAGTCCAACTCCGCCCTGTTCAAAAGTAAATACTGAAAATAAAGGTGTTGTACTGCTAGTGTAGAAAAATAAAAACAGTAAACGTACTGTACAATTTGTCATACTGTAAACATAAAATGTTGTAAAGGACATTTTACAACAAAAAAAATAAGTAAGGCTATTTTACTGTAAAATGAAATTGTAGTAGGGCCCTGCTACTGTAAAATACATTTACAGGTAAGTTACTGTAAAGAGGTAGTTGCGGTAACTTAATGGCAACAGTGCTGCCAGTAAGTTACTGCAGTAATACAATGTCTATCATGTCTAACAGTGTAAGCAGTGCTTCCTTCTTCTATACAAGCATTTAATCTGTAATCTCTATTTAAAATGAAGATCACAATCTTTATTTAGAATCTATATTCAGAGTAAAAGGTATTTGTGCTAAAATTCATATGTTTAATATGACTCAAAAATACGGGTTTCAGAATTCCTTATAGGAATCAAGGAGAATCTGAATCATAAACTGCCAAGTCTATATTCAGAATGTATATCCAGAGACCAATTTGGATTCAAACTGGTTTTTGATTTGGATTCATGTTCAAATTGCAGTTTGGGTGAACAATATATTGTAATATAGATATTAATGTAAATTCAAACCAACATTTAAATTTTAACTAGTTTTTGGATTGGATTCAAATTTTGAATCTGGATAACCTATATAATGTATAGAAAAAAAGGTGCCAGATTTATATATATATATATATATATATATATATATATATATATATATATATATATATATATATATATATATATATATATATATATATATATATATATATATATACATATATATATAGATGCATTCTAAATAATAAAATCTAGAATAAATATTTAGTATCTACATTCAAAATCTGCAAAAATTACAATATGGTACCGAAATGTATTTGAATGATAACAGTTTATATTCCGTCCAAAATTAATCTCGATTACAATATGGATATACAATACAGATCAAAATGTTATTCCAGAATATTAAATCTAGAACAAACAATCTTAATACACTTGACAAATATTTTTAAAATGAATCTAAATTACAATGAGTCTACATTCATAGAAAAATGAAATAGGATTACAATCATTTTTTTTGTTTTTACCAGTAATCTAAATGTAAATATAAATTAAATGACAAAAAAAGTTCAAATCAAAACTGGTTCCAAGGGGATAAATAGAGACAAATTTGGATTCAAACTGGATTTTGATTCAGATTCATATTCAGATAACAATTTGGATGAACAATATATTGTAATATAGATGTGAATGTAATTTTGAAGCAACATGTGGATGTAAACTGGTTTTGGATTGTATTCAAATTTGGATCTGGACGAACAGTATAATATAGAGAAATAAAAGTTCAGGAATCATTTAAAGACACATTCTAAATCATAAAATCTGGAATAAGTATTTACAATTTGTTTAAAAAATCAGGATTACAATCTGGACCTAAAATGGATTTAAATGACAACAGTTTATATTGAGTCAAAAATGAATCTCGATTAAAAAAAGGATGTACAGTGCAGATCAAAAAGTTGTTCTGGAGTTCTATATCTAGAGCAAACAATCTGAATAAAATATGTTGAATCTATTTTTAAAATCTGAATTCAAAAGAGGTTTTAAAATTGATCTGATCAGATTACAATCTGTTTTTACAGTAATTTAAATGTAAATATAAAAGCAAAATTCAAAATTGGTTCCAAAAGCATATTCAGAGACAAATTTGGATTCAAACTGGTTTTTGATTTTCATACATATTCAAATTACAATTTGGATGAACAATGGAATGTAATATAGATGTGAATGCAATGTCAGAGCAACATTTGGCTGTAAACTGGTTTTCAGATTGGATTCAAATTTGTATTTGGATGAACAATATAATGTAGCGAAAAAAAAGGTACAGAAATTATTTATATAAACAAATTTTAAATCCCAAAAGGCAGTCTAAATAAATATTTATAAAACAAATCTGAATAAAACTGTTTGAATCTATTTTTAAAATCTGAATTAAAAAACAGGTTACAAAATGTATCTGATTTGAATCTATGTTCATAGAAAATTCATGTTTTTTTAGATGTGAACGTAATTTTAGAGCAGTGGCTGTAAACTGGTTTTGAATTGGATTCAAATTTGTATTTGGAGGAACAATATAATGTAATTTAGAAGTGAATTTAAATTCAGAGCAACATTTGTATTGTAACTGGTGTTTGGATTGGATTTAAATTTGTATTTGGAGTAACAATATAATGTAGAGGGAAAAAAGGTGGGAGAATTATTTAAACAAAAACATTCTATTTCATAAAATTCAAAATAAATATAAATATAAGATTTCAATTCAAACCTGGTTCCAAAGGGAAATTTCCAGATCAAACAGTATCTAGATTCACATAATCTGGATTTAGAATTTGGATTACCGTCTAAATCACTATCCTGATTAACAATTCACATTCAAATCCTGGAAAACCTTTGTGGCATGATGGATGTACAGTTATATTTTGTGATATAGATTTAATTTTATTCATTTAATATAGATTTAATTAATATAGATGTTAATTCTGTGCACAAATCAATTTGAATCACAATCTAAATCACCACACTAAAGTCACTCATGGTCAACATTTCTTTGCAGAAAAAAATTCATTAAAATTGTCCTAATGTGACTGAAGCTTAAGGCAGCTGATGTCCTTTTACACAACACTTTCTGCCTGGCAGCATTTACACACACACTCACACACAGGCTTGAAGGGCACTTTTGCAGTGGCAGTCAGAGGGTTGGGCTCCTCAGCGGGTGTGATTTTGAACTGTGTTTGGCACAGACGCTGGCATGGAGCGCGGGTCTCTGAACCGTGCCCTATCTACACACTCGCGGCTGCCAGACTCTAGAGCCATGGGCCGAGTGTATTCCCTTGCACAAATGGTGAGGATTCAGATGAGTGCATTGGGCCAACGTCTTTTCACCAGAGCGACATGGGCTTCAATCCCGAGAGGCTTTTGCCTATTATGAGATGGGGCTTTAAATAGCTTGGACTCCTCAATGGCAGATTTGAGCTGGCCAGCGATTATAAAGGAATTTCATTAGATGGAATAACAGGAATTACAGATGGTGCCCATTCTTTGAAGCAGAGAAAAAATTAAATTATGCCATTATATTTGAAATAAAGAATGCAGAGCTGGTTTTAAACAACATAAGGGTGATGAAAATTAAGATTTGGCATTGCAGTTGTTAGTATGACTGGCAACACTTTAGTTTAGGGACCAATTTTTGATTAATATGCCTATTATTAATGGTGAGTTCACCCAAAAAAGAAAAGTCTGCTATTAATTACTCAACCTCATGCCATTTCAATCCACTGAGACTTTCATTTCTCTTCAGAACACAAATTGTGATATTTTAGAAGAAATCCTAGAGCTCTCCAAGTATCCACAGACAGCAAGAGTATAGATAAGTCCAGAAAATAAACCAAAAACATTGTCATAACGTTTCATGTGACTTCAGTAGTGCAACTGTAATCATACGAAGCTCCAAGAACAATTTTGTGCACCAAAACTAGCCTTTTTAATGGACAGAATGTATCGGGAAATTCGTTATCTATGGACAGAAAGTTCTCGAAGTTCATCTAAAATATCTCAATTTCTGTTCTGAAGATGAATGAAGGTCTCAAGGGTTTGGTACACCTTAATATAAGTAATTAACAGGCCCGTAGCCAGGGGGGATTCAGGTGGTTCGAAAGACTCACCCATTTGTTTCATACATGAGCTCATTTGTCCTATTTTGACAGCTGTGCCATCATAAATAGTGAACATAACCCACTGAAAAAGGTTTTAAGACCAAGTGGAAACCTCTGTTGGGTGTTGCTTCGGTGTAAAATTCAGCTAATCAGCTTTTGCCCAATGCAGACAATTATTTTTCATGAGTTCAACATCCAGCTGTGCAAGAAAACATCAATCTGACGTAAGTGAAGTCACGTTTCACTACTGTATTGTATTTTAATATAGAAAACATTGTACAAGAGACTTTTATTCTAAATTTTGGACCTCATACTTGAGAAAAAAAAAAGACCAAATGATAAGATGTGAAGCAGCAAAAGCGACCGATTTCAAAATGAATTTGAATACTATTTTGGATATTGTGTTGTCTATGAAGTTTGGACTATACATACATATGATTACCTTCTGACAATCTATTTCAGCTAAAATAGTGCTTAAAATGTCACTAAAATGCAGTATTTAAATCATATAATTAAATATAAGCCTAAATGAGGCGTATAACTGCAAAAAGGTCCACTTTTTGAGAAAAAAAGAACCACCCCTTTCACCAGCCTGGCTACGAGCCTAATAACATAATTTTAATTTTTGGATTGACTAACTCTTTACCATATTATCAGTTTATCAGTAAAACATCATACTATACATACCTAATCCTACCCAATACCTAAACTTACCATTTTTTGTTTACTATTAATTAGCAGCAAATTAGGAGTTTATTGATACAAAAAGTCATAGTTATTGGTTTGTTAATTGCAACTTAAAATGAAATGGGAATGACTTTGAATGTGTTTACCTATATCTCTGTGTTTCAGTATTTTACAGCACAGTGTGAGCGAATTTAATAGAGTTGTCTGTGCCATATAGATAGGAGGGACAGTGGCCACGGAGGTCCAAATCTCCTAAGAGAGACGCGAGATGAGAAAATCTCCATTTGCGGTTTAGGATGCCAAGCATCTAAGCTGCTTCCATTAGAGTCCTTTGAAACACAGAGGCTTGAACCGCGAACAAAGAAATGTCTCTATTGAAAGCCAGGGAGGAAGTGGCGTGGAAAGTGAGCATTCTATAATTGTGTCACGTCGTATAAATTCTGCTAATTCTGTAAATTTCACGGTGCAGTTTTACTCCCCGGATGAATCTAGTTTGGGTTCTTCGCATTAAAAGATTTGCGCCTGAGGCACTTGAAATGTGTTGCTCCTTGTGAGTTTCAACAGATGCAATTACCAAGCACTGCAGGTGCAAGTTTCATGGTCGGAGAATATAAACGTAAAAGTCACCATGCTCACTAAACAGAATTTATGTAAATGTGCTTGCAGCGGTGGCCAGGACTGGGCTCAGTCTCAATGCTTCCAATGAAGGTTGCCAAGATGTACTTGAATTATTGGCTACAATCATTTTCTCAGGGTCAAATATTGAAAGTAATAATTTAAACTTTATTTTTTTGCCCTGCAGAATGGTAACTGAAAGTCTAAAGCATACAAATATGTATGCATTTACCTACTCTGAAAAAATGATGTCTGCAAACTTGTTGCAAACTGTGTTGAAACAAATTAAATTTAGTAACGCTCAACTTAGTTTGTTTTGTTTAAATTCAGCTAAAGTATCAGTGTAATAATACTAATTATTAATGTAATAATTAAATCCTGAATAAAATCAGTTTAAAATGAGTACAACCAATTTTATGTTAGTAAAAAAAATAATTTTTTTATAGAGCAAAATTCAAAAGAATCAATAAATTGTTAAAATTTTGCATTTTGTAATTTTTTTTCCAATGTTTCACATGAATTTAAATGTATATTATTTCTATTTCTGACGTTCAGTGATTAAAATATGATTTTAGTAAATATATCCATTTAATCAATCTGTTTTAAATGCACCAAACTATATTACCTATATTGACTGAGAAATAAATACAGTTGAAGTCATTAGAGTTAGCTATTATATATATACACATACATACATACATACAAAGAAATTTTCAGATCAAAGTAATTTTCAAATTTTCACTGTATGACTGATAATATTTTGTCTTCTGGAGAAAGTCTTATTTATTGTATTTCAGCTAGAAATGTTTTTGTTTTTTTTAATCCATTTTAAGGTCAAAATTATTAGCCCCTTTAAACTATATATTTTTTAATAGTCTACAGAACAAACCATCGTTATACAATTACTTGCCTAATTACCCTAACCTACCTAGTTAACCTACTTAACTGAGTTAAGCCTTTTAATGTCACTTTAAGCTGTATAGAAGTGTCTTGAAAAATATCTAATAAAACAACATTTACTGTCATCATGGGAAAGATAAAAGAAATCAGTTATTAAAAATGAGTTATTAAAACTATTATGTTTAGAAATGTCTTTAAAAAAAATCTTCTCTCCGTTAAACAGAAATTGGAGAAGAACATAAAAAGGGGGGCTAATAATTCTGACTTCAACTGTATGTATATATATATATATATATATATATATATATATATATATATATATATATATATATATATATATATATATATATATGTGTATATATATTTATTTATATAGAAGAAAGTGTCAGAAGTGTCTTGAAAGATATCAAGTAAAATATTATTTACTGTCATCATGACAAAGATAAAATAAATTAGTTATTAGAAAT
Source organism: Danio rerio (assembly GCF_049306965.1). Taxonomy (NCBI): domain Eukaryota; kingdom Metazoa; phylum Chordata; class Actinopteri; order Cypriniformes; family Danionidae; genus Danio; species Danio rerio. The sequence goes on from NC_133197.1 coordinate 14,236,033, forward strand.
AGGTTTCTAAAACTATTATGCTTAGAAATGTGCTGAAACAATCTTCCCTCTATTAAACAGAAATTGGGGAAAAAAATAAACAGGGGCGCTAATAATTCTGACTTTAACTGTATGTATATATATATATATATATATATATATATACACACACACACACACACACACACACACACACACACAYATATATATATATATATATATAGGTCAAACTAACTACAGTTTGACAAATATTGCAGCTGTTGGACAACATGATGTACTTTTGAGGCTTTTTAGGTGAGAATGTGGTTGTTTAGATTGCAGCTTATGATGCAGTTTATTGAAAATCATAGTGCCTATTTTAAATATTTATAATTTCAGAGTTTCAGTGCATTGGTAGCCATTAGCCTGTCATTGAGCAGAAAAAAGAGGGTTGATGTTGCACCGCAAGATGGCGACAGAGACCACATAATACTAGGAAATCTCTGTAGACTGATGGCATCTCATGCTGTTCAGCCTTATCATCTTAAAATGTGAGCAAAATCACCTGTTTTGTCATATTACGTTAGAGAAACATTGAAATACTAGCCCTTAGGTAACATTTGTGAAGTAGCAACGGTTTCTGCTGTTCTGACCAGCTGCAGATGTAAATGAATGAATGGTGGAAGAAAGTGGTTGCTCATACAAAATGATTTTTGAGACTCCCTGTGTTTGATTTTTATTTATTTTTTTATTTATACACGATTATAAATGTTATATAAACCATATCACTCAGCAGTGCCGATATACAGCCATATTGCACTGCTACTCGTGTGATATTGCTCATAATTACACACACACCATCGACACAAAAGGAAGACTGACATCTGGAAAGTAGAATCTATAGATGTAGAGTATAATATGGCTGTATTATAAAAACAATCATAAAATGGGTCCTTTACTCTGGACACAAAGATATTATGATGTATTTTACACAAGGAAATGTATCACTCTGTAATCACTGGTTATTTCCTCCCTGGTAATATAAAAACGCTCATTAATTTGATTCGTCTCTGTATTTATCATTCCGAGCAGACATAAATGCAGCTTGTCCCACAAAAAAATAGAGTCAGCAGTAAATCCTGTGATTGTGTTCATCTTATCTGACCCTCATGTCAGTGCGTGTTGATTTTGCTCTAGCTTCACTGCACAGCCATCAAAAACAAAGCCCCCGGTGCCTTCTGACGCATCTAACATCAGTGACTTTGCTTTGTGTTCGCTGTCATCACAGAGTAAGCATCTCAGACACCTTGTGCGAATAATATAAACAAGCTTTTGTATGACTAATACAAACAAGACAAAGTCATCCAGTACATCAACCAAGAAATGTTTATCTTCTAGTTGTTCATTTATTTATTTATTTATTTTTCAATTTTATGCTTTGATTTAAGGGTTATAGAAACACATTATCCACCTTTTTACCTACCAGCATGAATTATGAGAGTAACTTAAGTTAAACTGTTAATCAGTGAAATGTTTTCAAAACTAGGTAACAAATAAATATTACACGGGCTGTCTGGAATCACAACATTACAAACTATGTTACTCCAAGAAAACAACTCTTAAAACTACTAACACAAGCTCATCGGGATAATTTAAATCATCTTGAACATCAGTCAATATGTTCATTTCCATAAATATATGCTTAAAGCATGCTTTTGACTGTTTGCCTCAATCTTGTGGGTGAATAATACGCAGGTTAGTGTGTGTTTTATTCAGCCATTTCCGTTTCTGTCAGCTTTGCATTTAATCTTGAACATCAGTCAATGCATTCACATCCATATTTATGTGCTTAAAGTACAGTAGGTTACTGTGTTTGACTGTTTGGTGCAATCTTGTGGCTGAATAATACGCAGGTTAGTGTACCCTCCGTTCAGCCATTGCCATTACTGTCAGGTTTACATTTAATTAAAGTATTTATAAACTATTACGTCTCAGAACAGTTTTAGCTCAGTTTCGTGTCAAATTTTCTTATATTTTGTGGCAAGTAGCCATTTAATAAACAGGATAAAGTACATCCAGTCTGTTGTTTTCTCTGAATAATTCCCTTCAGTCTTAAAAAACACTGCTCTGCTTCACATTGGGCTGGCGATAAACATTTCATGCTTCTTTCTGTGATAACAACCGCAACCGTCTGGATGTACTATTAACAAACAATTAAACAATTACTTACAAAGACTTATAATTATTAAAGACCAAAAATAACCCCAAAAAAATGAGTGTCTTTCCACAGAAAAGATCTTTGCCCACTGGTCTATATATATATATATATATATATATATATATATATATATATATATATATATATATATATATATATATATATATATATATATATATATATATATATATATATAGACCCGGAAATGGACAATTCGGTATCGGTTCAGTAATAATCATAACTGGTTATTATGTAGTGACGTCATTTATCTCATATGCGCTATTTTGCCGTAGCTTACTGTAGTGAAAGAGGCAAGCGCGAGTATTTACAACACTCCAACCACTTAAAAATGCAGAAACTGTGCGCAATTTCACTGAATGTGTGTTTGCTGGACAGTCTTTCACTGACACTTGCAGCAGAAGCCCCTATTTCACTGTGATTGAGAGAATGAAAGTAAATTCCATTTCTCTCTCTCACCCTGTCCCGCTTGACCTGCTGGCGTGACCTTTCTTCTTCTCTAGGCTGTACAACGATACTTCTGGATATAGACACTAGCGTACGTTGCAGATTGAATTTTTTCCACCGTGTCTATCATGGATCAGCTGTGATCGCCGCTGCCATTTATCAGTGTCACTCATCTGTGAAGAGTGCAGCACGCAAGAGCCAATCGCAGCCCTTTCTGTTGAGCATGTGACCAATCAAAGAGACATGGATCAGAAAGTGAGCGGGATATTTATATTTGTTTATATTTTTTGCTATAAATGCTTGTGTTGTTTAAAGGTAAAGTTTATATATCTGACTGTTTGTACGAAAAGGACAAAATTGTAATACAAATTATATATAAATATAAATATATTTATACATTTTAATACAAGAATTGCTGACGTGAAGAAAACAAAGCTAACTAACAAAACTGTGTATGGTAAGTATCGTCAATGCGCCATGATGCACCGAGTTATCGAATTTAACCGAATTGATGGCATGATAATCATAATCGAACCGTGAGACCAGTGTAGGTGTAAATATAGATAGTACATGGCATAGAGCTCAGGTAAGTGCACTCAAACTGCTCGCAACCCTCCCTTTATATACTTGTGCACCTTCTGGCTGTCATTTCCTCTCATTTCAGATTACCAAGCCCTCAAGTTCTAGCCAATACAGACCTCGCTGGTGAAGGACAGACATTTTCCACAACAAGCTACAGCAAAACCTTTCCTGGATCTACACTAATTCTTTATAATACAACCCAATTTAATCCTTATCTCCTGTATTTGCCTAGCTTATGGCTCTGGGGGTTAAAGCAGAACTGTTGTATGTGCTAATAACCATGAAGCGAGAACTCTAATTAGAAACTATACCGCCAAATATAAATTTGGCACTCAATGCATCCTAACTTGCCAAAAGTGGTCCTGTCTGAAATGGCATTATTTTAACATTATTTTCATAATGGATTCAAAATAAAGAACAAAGCCACATGTACCTCTCACTCGATTTTCACTATTTGTATTTGTAGTGCAACCTTATTATTTAACCCTTGTGTTAACCCTTAGTTAAACCTTTCATTATGCTGCTGGCTGTTTTTGCCCCATTGACTTTGCATTATAAGCACATTTTTGATTGCAATGCCATGACACCATATTATTATGCATTTTTGGTGGTTTTCCCTGTTAGGAAGAGTTAAAATGTTAACTCTTTTGTTGGTCATCAGTTGGCACCAATAACCCTGTAGCAGATATGGGTGTAACACGTAACTGTACTCCAATGACATTTTTGAGGATCGTATTAATGTAAGGAATTACATTTTAAGTTTGTGTAATTTTATTACAGTTACTAAAGTCAGTGTAATTGTATTACATTACAAATAAAGCTTTTAGAAAAAAAATAAATGTTTATTTAAACCACAGGTTCTGCTGCAACATTAGGTAATAACCATGCTGGAGAATGCAAGCTGAAATGTCTGCTAATGAGAGTATTACTGTATTTTGATATGCATTTTAGTTTAATTTTAAAAATAACTTCAAAGTAATGTAACTTGTAATCTGATTACTTTTTATATGAAGTAACAATGTAATCAGATTACAATTCCCAGTACTAATTAGTAATTTGTAATCTATTACTTTTTTAAAGTAACTTACCTAACACTTTCCTTTAGCTAGTTTTTTTTTTTTTTTTGAAAAAACTCCCAAGCATTTTCCCAAAACATGTGTCAAAATAAGGTTTGTCACCTGTTGCATCATAGGAATTGTTGAAAGGCAGAAAGTTGTGATCAAATTAAAACTCACAATTACCCCAAAGTGGTTTTAAAGGTTTAAAGTGATTTGTTTCAGTTATTTTAAATGGAAGTCCCCACACAGGAAGTGCAACCCATAATTTGAAATATAGTCTTAAAATAGACTTCATATAGACTTAAAATCAGCATTTAACAGTTGCATAATGGAATGTAAAAAAAGAAAGTGAATTACATACAGCTGTTGGTGTCGTTGGAAACTGCGATGATTCCCATTGGCTGATGCGGGATGTCCGAGCGGAGTACTTTCGTATTAGCTCCGGTGAACTTATCAGAGCGGATCACAGCACGCCGCGTCCAGTCGGACCAGAAGATGAAGTCTCTGTAAATTGCCAAGCCAAAGAATGTTCCGGGTCCTGATTTCACAATGACCTACAAATTTAAAGAAGCACAGTTTAGGTGAGAGAAATACCCTCGGTTTTTACAGGAGCCCTATTAAACTTTTCAGGTTATACAGAGACTAAGAGTCAGAACTTCAAGACATGCTTGGCTGAGTTTATGTTTCTCATGACCTTTAAAAGTTTTTCACCTAAAGGCTTATGCTGACTTTCCCCCAGCCCTTTTTAACAAGTAAAAGTCCTTGAAAAAAAATAGGGGACAGACAGACAGACAAGACAGACGGACAGACAGACAGACAGACAGACAGACAGACAGACAGACAGACAGACCGACCGACCAAAAGACAGATAGGACAGATATAATGATAGATGACATGATTATGTTAGACCAAAGACAAATTAACAGACATACAGAGTGATAGATAGAATGATATAACAACAGAACAATAGACCGTGTGACAGACAGAATGATAGAACAGACAGACAGACAGACAGACAGACAGAACGATAGACAGACAGATACAGTAGCCTCCTCCATTATCCACACATTATCAATCATTAATGCAGATCTGCGGAGAATCCCTGCGGTAGCAGACTCAGAGAGAGAGAGAGAGAGAGAGAGAGAGAGAGAGAGAGAGAGAGAGGAATGAAAGGAGATAAACTCAAAGCACAAACGAACTGATTAAAGTCACTCAGAATCCCTATAGAAGAGTGGAGAGGAGGATGAACAAGGGTTCAAACTCTACACTCTACAAATGAGTGTAAATTGAGGCTTTGGTAAATAAATAAAACGGAGAGTGAGTCACTACTTGAAGGCCAATGGAAATGTTCACTGAAAACACATTTGATTGGTATCAGACAGACAAAATGCTGTCAATATTGTAGTGGAAATTATGTCATCACAAGTTTACATTTGGCAAAAAAAATGGTACTTTTTGTTTTCTAGAAAATGCCCCATTAACCAACCAACCAATTAATAAAACAAACAACGAACCAACCAACCAACCAGCCAATCAATCAATCAACCAACCAATCAATCAAACAAACCAACTGGCTGGCCGACCGACTGACCAACCAACCAGTCAGCCAACCACCCAGCCAACCAACCAGCCAACTAGCCAATCAATCGATCAACCAACCAAATCACCTCAACCATCCAAACAACCAACCAAACAGCCAACCAACCGACCAACCAACCGACCAACCAACCAACCAACCAACCAAACCAAACCAACCAGCCACCCAGTCAACCAACCGACCGACCAACCAACCAACCAACCAACCAAACCAAACCCAACCCAACCAAACCAAACCAAACCAAACCAAACCAAACCAAACCAAACCAACCAGCCACCCAGCCAGCCAGCCAACCAACCAACCAAACCAAACCAAACCAACCAGCCAACCACCCACCCAGCCAGCCAACCACCCAGCCAACCAACCAACCAACCAACCAACCAACCAACCAACCAACCAGCCAATCAATCAATCAACCAACCAAACCAAACCAAACCAACCATTCAAATAACTAAACAACCAACCAGCCAGCCAGCCAGCTAATCAACCAACGAACCAACCAACCAACCAAGAAACCAATCAACTTTTTGCCCATTATTTAAGGACATCATTGCCATAAATTATAATTACCATATTTTACACAGATAAGTTTGATGTAATTAATTATATAGTTAATAATGTAAAATTTTCAGGAAAAACATAATTAAATTAAACAGCTTATGATAGGACAACAAGCAAAAGCATGAACAAAACAATGAAACTATACATAAACAAATGAATACATACATATTAAATAAATAAATTATAGCCCAATAACGTATCAACCAAAGAAGAAAAAAAAAAGTGCACGTTTATTTTCTAACTTAAAGAGCTTTCCATGTTTTATTTATTTCTTTAGTTCTTGCTATTTCTTTACTGAGGCGGTGCAAGTCACACACGTCTGTTCTGAAGAGCGGCATTAACTGCTCTTCAGCAACACACGCATACACAGACGCAGATGTCTCTGAAGGGCCGTCCATTAGAATGCCAGCGTCTTTCTGTAATAGCAGGCATCTCAAGACTCGTGCTTTAATCCTGCACGACAGCATGTCAAACACATGTTCTTTCTATATTCCCAAGTGTTCCTCGTCTTGGAGTGTCGCTAAAGGTGGCAGATCAGGATGAAAGATGAGGCCTGTTGTTATACCGGCACTGGCGTCTCGACAGGTGAGACATGCCATCTTAAAATCGAGACTTTTTTAGCATTGAACTACGAACATAGCATTAGCATTTGGACAAGAACATGACATTTAGGATTATGATTAACCTTAAATTAAAATAAGGCAGCTGCAGAAAAAGGGGTTTATTTGATTTGAAGCCATTTCGAGCATGTGTTAAACCCTGCCCCTTTGTAATTAAGCTCTGCATTTATACTAAGAGAACATAGTATGGGAGATTAGTATAAAACAATTTGATTTTCAGTCAAATATTCTTCATAAGTTAGACTGTGTATTATTAAATATTAGTATGTTAACTATTTGACAGACTGGAATGAATAACGACATCGTAAAGCCTTTATCTATTGTAGTTTCATTCTGCAGTAACAATGATAAAAACTGAAAATTAATACTTTTAAAAAAGGAACATTTATCAAACTACTTGGTTAAATTATGATAAAAAAATTGGACTGGAATCTGAATAGAGACAAAGCTCATTTAACACAACTGTATGTTACTGTATGTTTAAAGGCCTCTTAACATTAGAGTAACATTTCTATAACACTGCAAAAATATGTTTAGTAAAAACCAAAATGTATAAATAACAAATGCCTCTCAAAATCTAGTCAATACCAACATTTGGGCAGCAATAACGATAGTATAACCTTTCTGCAACACATTCTCTACTCTCTTCAGAGAAATTACACTGCAACACAATTAAAAACATTGTAAACTGTATTGCCAATAGAAAATCCTTATCTGAGATAATGGTCGTGTTAGTGTAATGTTTGTACAACACATGTACTACTTTCATTAAAAAATAGTTTAGTTATACAAAAACATGATTAAAAATTGTAAAATAGTGATAACGGAAGTGCAACATTTCCACAACACATTTCAGTGCTTTCTTAAAAAAGCAATGCAGCAAAATGGTTAAAACTGTATAAACCACACATCTGAATTGAGAAATATTGATCTGACAATCATATTCATTCATTCATTTTATTTTCGGCTTAGTCCCTTTATTAATCTGGGGTCGCCACAGTGGAATTAACCACCAACTTAACCAGCAACCTTCTTGCTGAGGCGAACATGCTACCCACTACACCACCTCAACACCCTTGACAATTATATTGAGATAGAAAAGTCCAATTTAACATGGAGCTAATCTCAATGTAACGTTTGCACAACACATTTACAACTTACTTCAGAGAAACAATGCAGAAAAATAATTAAAAACTGCATAAACCACACATCTGAACTAAAACAAATGGATCTCACAATTATCTGCGATCAGAAAAGTCCAATTTAAAATAGAGATAATGTTATGACAACATTTGCACAACAAATTTCACAACTTTCTTAAGCGGAACAATGAAGCAGAATGATTAAAAACTGCATAAACCACACATCTGAATTGAGAAATATGGATCTGACAATTATCTTCAAATAAAAAAGTCGATTTTAAAATAGGAATAACGTTAATGCAACGTTTTCACAACACATTCACCACTTTCTTTAGCTAAATTACACAGATAGTACACATCTGAATTGAGACTGAAGTGCTTTTTATCATTAATTTAAAAACTATAGATTTTTTAAAACTCATTGGAACGTATTACAGTGCAAGTGCTAACATTATTGTAACTTTTCTACAACACATACAAAGCTACCATGAATTATAAGAAAATTACTGAAGAAATAAGAAAGATATAAGAAAGATAATGCACACAACAGGCAAGTTTAGCAAACACTTTGAAGTGACATCTCCACAATTCCTTCAACTCAAAAATTGCACGCTGTACCTTTAAGAAAGCAAACCGGGTCTTATCTGATGCCTTGTTATCATTAAGAAAGTTTTATAAGAGGAAATCCAATTTGCATGATTAATTATGAACTCCCAGAGGTTCACACAGACTATATACAATCAAAGACCTGTGTGTGTGTTTCCTCTGCAGGAAATTTTGAAAAGGCTACAGTATGAATGTGTCAGCACTAACCTAGGTGACATTGTCTTATTCTTGCTTTCTGTGTGACACACAAGAAAACAAATGTTCCTTTTGTTCGCCCTGATCAATTTTCACCTTTTAATAGCCTGGCGCTCAGTTAGCTTCATTGGCCGGCTGGGAGCTCTGTTGGTGGCTGTCAGCCGATAAACTGTCAAACCTGCAGTTCCTGGCCCTCATTTAAACCAAAACATCAAGGCTGGTTTAACTTTGAGGTAATAATAACTAATGTTTAGGCCCCGCCAACACCTTTCAGCTACATATCATACACAACAGCAGCATGAGTTTTGAATATGCGTATGATCAGATGAAAATATGCATGACCAATAGTTAAACACAGTTAAAAGCAAAAGTTTTCAATATGAAGTAGTGTATCAGCTTCATTATTCTAGGGTTAAGCCTAATGAATTATATTCCTCCATCTCCTCTGACAAATGTGAATCTGGGGAAGGCTCCTTAGGCCATTTTTTCTGGCTAGCTAAAAACTTTTTGAGTTTTGGAGCTAAATTTTACCTGCTTATTCCTGTGCCATCGCCCCTGATCCAGCAATCACTGTTTTTGGTAGATCTTACTCATTGCGTGGGTTCAATCATCAAATTAAAAAAAAGCTGTCCAAAATAGAATAGTGATGGCTAAAAAAAACAAAAAAAAAACTCTTTATCTATGGAAAAAGGCATCAAAACCACTTGCTAAATTCTGGCTTTCAGAACTTTCTAGCACTTTACATTTAGAAAGACACAATCTTTCTGATAATATTGCTGGTTTCGAAGCCAACTGGAAACCCTTTTTAAAATATCTGTCAAACACCAAGGATAACAGTTTAAAGGTATAACCCTGTCATTGTCTGCAAGATCACCATATTGCCTGTGCCCACTGACCTAGATATATATGTGTAACATTGTTGACCCGTGTATAATACTGGGGGAAGTGATGTAATAATGTTTTTTTTTTCTGTCTTTTGTCTTTTTTGTTTGCATTTCTTTTCTGTCTTTATAATTGTCGTTGCTCTTCGTATTGCTCTGTGTTGCTTTAAGGTCAAAGTAAAAATATAATATTAAAAAAGTTAAATTATACATCCCCCCGGCCCCCCATTTTTGAAATTGGAATTATTTCACAGTTTTTATTTATTAAATTCCAGAATAACTGAGATATAATAAATGTTAAACATAACAGTTTTGATAACTAATTTATTTTATCTTGATTTATATTATATAACAGTGGTTCTCAAACTTTTTTCATCAAGTACCACCTCAGAAAAGAATTGTCTCTCCAAGTATCACCAAAATGAGCAGTATTGAAATACAATAGCGTAGTAGGCCCAGTAAAGCAGCTACAACTCTGCACAGTTAAAAAAAGTGGCAGATTGCCTCAGAAATATAGGCTATATGTCATAAATGGCATATTATATACATTATTTTTGATAAATTTTGAAATGTGCGTAGCATGTACATGACATATTTCATTCCTCCTTTCAGTTTGAGAACCACTGTTATATAATAATAAATCTAAATAGGGTGGCACAATGGGTAGCCCCCACAATGGGTACCCACCACTGTGGGTAGCGCTGTTGCCTCACAGCAAGAATATCACTGGTTCGAGCCGTTTGGCATTTCGCTGTGGAGATCACATCTTTTCTCATTGTTTGCGTAAGTTTCCTCCGGGTGCTCCGGTTTCCACCACAAGTCCAAAGACATGCGATGTAAGTGAATTGGGTAAGCTAAAATTTTCAGTAGTGTATGTGTGTATGTCCTAATCCTCCAAGTTGGGAGTTGAGCGTTGGGCTAACGACCCACCTTGGAAAAATTAGATGTTACAAAACACAAACATGGTGTGGCTAAAGATCAACTTCGATATAAACTGCCCTGTGAGCAAGTAAGCAATTAATACATCTTAAATGATATCATAAATAAATTCTATTTTACTAGTTATTTTTAAGATACTAATATTTAACCTAAAGTGCGATGAAATTAACTAGGTAAACTAGGCAAGTTTGGTGGATTCCTTAATTTGTGTTAATTGGACAACAGTGGTTTGTTTAGCCTATCAAAAAATACAAAATACATAACTCTTAATTGGGATATTAATATTGACATTAAAAGTTTTATTTTAAAAAGATGAAAATGGCTTTTAATCAAGCCAAACTAAATAAAAATAAATAAATAATTAAAAAAACACTTAATCCAGAAGAAAAAATGTAGATAATGCTGTAAAAATTACCTTAACAAATAGGAAATATAAAAAAAGACTAAAAATGTCACAATCAGGCCACTAATTTACTATTTTTATTTTCTTTCAACTGTATATAATGTCAAGACAACAATATTTTACTTTATTAGCTTTACATTAGTCATCAGATAACATAATAATACTTCTTGATAACTTGATATTGATCAAAATCTTTAGTTGTGGCAGCACTACACTGTAAAAAATAATATGACATCAAATGTTTTTATGCTACTTTAACTTATATTAAAAAGTTAATCAGGTTTCAACTCATATTTTAGCTCAACAAACAAGATTTAACATTATATTTTTAGTCAGTTTGACTAATGAAAGTTGAGATGACTGGAAAATGTCATTTAATTTACTAAACAATTTGAGGCAGTGAGATTTTTTTTTTACGGCAAAATAATTGTGTTTTTTGTGCAGGTTAACACAACAATCTACTTAATCACTGCTGCATTCTGAAGGTGAATTAAAACCTCAAACTACTCCACGGACACCGTTTACAAGGGCTGAAATCAATACCTACAATGTCGCCTGATTGTTTAACGACTGCGACCTTTCAGGCGAGACATATTTTTGGATTCAAGTGACGATGAACCCAAGCGACCCGCAGTCAGCGAACAGAACCAAATGTTCTTTGTGTCCACCTTCATCATCTCACCACAGCAAAACAACAACAACAAAAAGGCTTCGCAAAGACTCTTAAGACACAGTTTGCGCTTCGGCTAATGCACAGCCATGCATTTTTCAACAGACCACCATATACTCACGTATCTTTGCGAGCCGTCAAAATCACACCTCTCGATGTGGCCCAGACTGCCATCAGAAAAGTACAGCTTTTCAGCTTTGTGGTCGATGGTGAGGCCATTAGGAGTGATGACGTCCGTGCTAACAATGATTCGGATGTTTCGGCCCGTTAAAGTGGACCTCATGATGCTTGGATGCTGCTCGTTCCAGTTTGTCCAAAACATCAAGCTATAGGAGGATCAGAAAATATAACTGTTAGTTGTTTTTTATAACTTTTTAAAATTTGGATTTCTTTTAAGGGTTGCTAAATTGGTGATACCAAAAGTTACCACTAGTAGTCACTACTATTATATCAGAATTAGATGTAAATATTGTATCATTTGTAAATATGTAAATATCTGTGTCATTTGTGTGAGGATAGTGAGGACAGTATTTATTTATTTATTTATTTATTTTTGCACCTATAATTTTTTTTCGATAATAAATTTGTATTAAATAAAAATGTATTAAAATAGCATTAAACCAAAAGCAATATGCTGTGATATAAATTGTTGTGTTGTTTCAACCCAAATTTGAGTAAAATATGGACAAAATGAATGTTTGCTAAAATATTTTTAAAATTACCCAAATGTTGTACTTGTCCATATTTTACCCAACCTTGATTTGACATTTTTAAATGTTATTTGAAGTGCAGTAATAATATATAACAAAATCAGGTATTTTAAGAGTGCATAATTCACTCTTTAAAAATGTTATTTCATCTTTTCAAATTCGTTACATTTTAAACAAGCAGTCTTTGAGTACCACATTCAAATTACACATTTTCCACAAAAACAAGAAGTTCTAAGAACAAAAAAAGTAGACCCTTGATGCTACGGTATGCTAATAGCCTCATTAAAAATGTATTCATCTGCAATTATAATTGAAATGGCGCCAGTCTAACAGCATCAGCTCTTTTTTTCTTTTAATGTGCCAGAAAAAGACTGGCCCTTCGAAGGACGAAGCATACCCTTGTGTTTGTGATGAGCATGTTAGTCTAGCGTGTGACGGCACCTTGCAGTGTTAGCCGCTAACGGCGGTGTGTGACTCCTAGCTGTGATCTTTGACAGATTTTGAATTGGTGGGACTTCTTGCTGACAGCAGCAGCCACTTATTGCCATGCTAATGCTTTAACAAGCTAATGCAGTGATTGCTAAACTCCAACTAAAGGCTGTCGGTGTATGAAACTGTAAAATAGCTTTTAGATAACAAGGAGATGTTTTTATGCTATGACTACAAGATAGCTAACACATCAAACTGCTAAGAAGTTACAGTCTATTTAATTCAAGTTACAGTTGAATTTACAGTCTAAGTGACAAAAAGTCAATTTAGCAAACATTTACTAAATACATTTACAAGGTAATGTTAGCATAGCTTTGTTTACATTCAACAATTTGACAAAAACAAAAAGTGACACATAAATAAGATTGTTCTATATCACTCAAATGACAGAAAAATATATGTTTATCCACTTTTAAAAAGGTAAAAATGTATATTTTGTCATAATTAGCAGTAAATTATTAGCAAGATGCTTATAATTGTATTAGCATGTGCTAACTTAATATATATAATTTCACTATTGTACAAATCATACTTGGTGTTCATCAAAAAAAATAAATTAATAAAATGTTGAGAATTAGCAAAAGCTAATGGTAACATTGTCATTTAATGTGTATGAAGCATGACACATGCTAATAGTCAAACGTTTGCAGGAAATATGAACATCCTAACTTTGATTTTGTGTATTTCAAGAGTTCACACTTAGCTGATGACTGATTATGAAGCGTGTTTGGCATGCTGTCCAGGGAGAGAGCCCTAAGCTCATAAGATCCGTCAGCCCGGGGCTTGCTCCCATTTGTAAAGCAATAGGAAAGTTTGAGCTCCAGTAGGTCTAGAGAACCCCCAACCCCACCCCGTGCCAATTTGGTTTGGTCAATTCACATATGTTGCATGTTTTTGGACTGTAGGAGGAAACCAGAAAACCCAATAGAAACCCATGCTGACATGGGGAGAGCATGTAAACTCCGCACAGAAACGTCTACTGACCAAGTTAGAATTTGAACCACTGGGCCATCGGGCTGCCCGGTCAAGGAAAGGAGGGAGGAGTAGGGGTGGAACTGGAGAGTCTTTGTGATGGATATAACTAAGGTAAGAAACTCTGATTATTTATAGTAAGTTAGGAATCATCTTATTGGTGAATCTTGCATTGCTAATGCAGGACCAGCTGTGATCAATCATAAGCATGTAATCCTCTCGAAATTAGTTTATAAATAAACTTCACAAAATAGCAATAGATGTCAATAACAAAAACTGATGACTGAGGTATAAACATAAACATTATCGTTTTCTTTTGAAAATGTTGACAGAAGCTAATGCTAACAGTATCATTTTGCATCTTTATACAATCAAACATTTTGGTATTGATGTGCAACTTAATAAAAAAAGCTAGTCAAATGCTAGCAGATGCATTTATTGACACTATCGCAAGTTGCTAACATTTATGTCACAACATGTTTGATTTAAAAAAAAGAAAGTATTATTGGGGTAATTTATGTCCAATCATACCTAGTTTTGAAGCACTTTGCTGGTTATCACTAGGCCCTGTAAGTGCAGAAATCTGCAGATTTGCAGCTCATCGAGTCTATTTATTTACTAAATTTCAGTTTTAAAATTATTTCAGAAATAATATTGACAGTCAAATATGAAAATGTTCATATGATTTATTTAAAATAAAGTTATATATAATGTATAATGTAATATAGTCTGTCTTTTAGTAGATATATTATAAAATAGACCTGCTTTTTTTACCAATTAAGTGTATCTAATTGGATTTGTATTGTAAACATTAAGTAATATTTTTATTTCATATATTAAGTTTTTAGTTATACTATTCCTTAAATTGTTCTGCATAAATACGGAGATTTTTTATTTTTTTTACAAAATTCTGTGCAGAAATAGCAAAAAATGTCAGCAGATTCTAGGCGTAATTATTGCTTGAATCAGATTATTATTTACCTATTTTTTTTTTTAAATGGTCAGTCATATTTCAGCAAGCCAAAGCATAAGCATAATAAATTACCTCATAGATGTGTAATAATAATATATATAACAGGAAATGTGCTGACTGACATCAAGATCAAGTCGTAAACGGGTTTGATGATGAATGCAGCTTTTGCCATACAGCTCTATCATGGATCACGCTGTTTTCAAATCTGAATTTTTATGACGCTCATAACTCACTGATGTAAAATTAATCCTCTGTATGTGGTCTGGCGCCTAATTACTCCAAAATAATTAGAGGATCCCTCCCTTAATTGACCTTTTGGAAAGACAGCCATCAAAACACATTCATCAACAAAGGCTATTTTGAGGAGAGGTGCACATAAAAACTCCTGACATTTCACAATGATAGATGTATTCCTGTTTAAAGATTAAGATTAAATACCAGAGTATCCAGAGTAAATACTTTTGTGCTTCTAAGAGAGATGAAATATCACTATAAAAAATACATAGTACATATAATATAAATTATTCATAATACATAATATACATAATATATATTCATTGTATACCAATGATGTGCAAAATATAATTTTTACAGAATGATATAATGTGTAGTTTGAAGTTGATGCTTAGGAAAATAAAAGGGGTCAGTAACTTTACTGTAAAAAAAAAAAAAAAAAAAAAAGTCCTATGGTGTGATTTTGCAAAAAATTAAGAAAAAAAAAAATAACAACAACAACTCTTAATACTATACAAATAGGTGGAAAGCGATGTATATTCATTGTTGGACAATTATGTCTATACAGTGCTATTTATTTGATATAAAATTATTATTATAAAAAAATATATATTTTATAGTGGTTCCAAAAAAGTTTAATATGTAAAAACAGGCTCAAACTTAACTTAACGGGGTCCTTCAGCTAATTATTTTATAGAATTAGTAAAATCATACCAACAACCCATATAAGGAAAGTGTCAAACAATAGTCTTACTTTTGGCATTCGTCGAGAGTAAGGACATGTGGATGGTCTTCCTCAGAAAGCGAGACCACTGTGTCTCTGTCGAAGGCATTCGTTCTGCTCTGATCAATGTGGTGACGGGTGATGGAGGCAGTGGTGGAGCTTGTCCAATACAGGACGTCCCAACCACGGTGATATGCCAGTCCCTCCACAGAACCAACATCTGGAGAAAAAGAAGATGCAACGTCAGTGCCAAACACATAAATAACTCAAGAAATAAAGAACAATGGCTTTAACCCTTTAAAGCATACAGTTGCAATAATACAACAAGAATTTTAGCTGTTTAAATAAATCTGCACACACGTATTTCCCTCTAAGGGGCCTATGCGCTACTCTCATTAATTAGTTTTCCTTTGGTTTAGTCCCTTATTCATCAGGGGTGGCCACAGCGGAATGAAATGACAACTATTCCCACATATGTTTTAAGCAGTGAATGCCCATCCAGACCCATCCCAGCATTGGGAAACACCCACATATTCGAACATTCACACACGCATTCATACACTATGGCCAATTTTGTTTGCCCAATTGACGTATACCACATGTTTTTGGACTTTGGGGGAAACTGGAGCACCTGGAGGAAACCCACGCATACATGAGGAGAACATGCAAACTCCACACAGAAATGCCAAATCCCACAGCCGGGACTCGAACCAGAGATCTTCTTGCTGGGAAACAACAGTGGTAACCACTGAGCTTCCTTTTGCCCTACTTTGCTATTGTTTTTCAACTTTCACAAGCAGTGCAGCTCATCACTGTCAGTTCCACAGTAGTGGACCAATCAGAAGAGCTCAGAGGCAAGGCAATTGCTGCAAGTTTCTGTTTACAGGAAGTCAGTGGCTCTGTCAGGATACCCTCATGCTTTTTTCCAAACCATTCCAAACCATTGCATGTTGCATTTTCACAAGCAAAGACGTGTTTGGTCTGGATTCAGACCTGATGGAGTACAATCTGAGCTGCATCCAATGCTTTTTAATGGGTTCGCCTAACCCCACCCCTAACCCTACCTCTCACCGTGACGTCACTAGCTCCATTTGAGTGCATTGTGTCTAACAGTGCATCGCTGAGTGATGCAATCTCAACGTGCATCTTAAAGGCTGCATACAGATACTATTGGTGAATCAGCCCGTGGACTGTATGTCCACCGAAGTGTTTTTTGTGCTGCAGAAATGCTAACAATGTTCTAAAAATCCTATACCTGACTGCTAATCCCGACTGTACCATTATAAATGGAAAGTCTTTAGCAGATTGTTTGTTAGCAGTTGCATATTATTGTTCTGCCCCTCCTCCACTGTGATCGGACAGCTAGCTTAAAAGTAAAACTGTACAAGGAATGATGTACAAAAGAAAGCCCCGCTTCCTACTCAATTACTGTTTTAACTTGAAGGTTTCCATAGCAACTGCGTATTAATACCCTCTCTAACTGTTACTTTGCTATGAGGGAATGATACATAAATGAAAGCCCCGCCTCCTACTCAATATTCGTTTCAGTTGGAAGTACATCAACAGACTTAAATAAAAGTCTCAGCATCTTAAGAATCACGCAGACTTTAACCTAAGCATTTTGATGAAAACTATCACTAACATTGTCATTTTGTGTTTGTGTGCAAACTTTTTTGAAACATGAAGTATGTTTATAGACATTAGACAAAACTATAAATATCCCACATCTGATTTTGAATATAATGTAATGAAAGATGCTACTGTTAGCCTAAAAAAACTGTATAATCTACATGTTTTCTTTTGTCAAATGTGTCAAAAGCATCATGGTATTAGGAAGCATTTTTATCCAGAAGCTAGACTAGCAGACATGGACATTGACTTGCACTTCAAAAATTTTGAGAAAAACAAATGCAGATAAACAGTGTAGTTTGCTAAACATGTAAGATTTCATAGTAGTTATATACTATATAACATCAAAACACATCAGGTATTATTTTATTATATTTTTGTCAAACTGTTCAGAAATAAATAGTTCTCAAAACATAAATAAATGAACAAACGAATGACTGAACGAACGACCAAACGAACAACCAAACAAACGCATGCATGAATAAACGAATGAACGACCAAACGAACAACCAAACAAACGCATGCATGAATAAACGAATGAACGACCAAACGAACAACTAAACGAACGCATGCATTAATAAACGAATGAACGACCAAACGAACAACCAAGTGAACGCATGCATGAATAAGCGAATGAATGACCAAACGAACAACTAAACGAACGCATGCATGAATAAACGAATGAACGACCAAACGAGCAACCAAACGAAGGCATGCATGAATAAATGAATGAACGAACAAGTGAACAAACGCACAAAAGAACAAATGAACGAACAACAAGAAAGAAAGAAATGTGGATAGTTCAGCAAGTCAAAGTAGAAAAATACCATACAATTGCATAAAAGTGCAACTTTCCTAATTTTTTTTTCCACTTTTTTAATTCTAAATCTAAAGAAGACGACTCAAATGTCAATGCCAGACACTCAAGTAAACAAGAAAAGGACTGTAAAATCAAAAACTGAAACATGTATTTTTAAACCTTCGATCAATCACATCCACTTTAAAAAGCCCTGAAGTGCACACAAAATGGTCTGAAGGCCAGAAGAGCAGACGGAGGGCTACAAACTCCACAGGTTCTTTCAGACGTGACTCAAACAGAAGAAGAAAAAAAAAACAGACAGATGGTCGATGGGAAAAACAGCCAGGTCTTAGAAAAGGTCAAGATGTGTTGCGAAAACCTACGTCAATACTAATCGACACCTTAAAATAAATAAATAAATAAAGATTTTTTTAGATGTGGAAAACACTGAGCATGCTGGATTAAATGTCAATTTTATTGTTCACTTTTAAAGCAGTTTTATTCATTTTAAGCAGGTTTAAATATATTCATTCATTCATTCATTTTCTTGTCAGCTTAGTCCCTTTATTAATCCGGGGTCCCCACAGCGGAATGAACCGCCAACTTATCCAGCATATTTTACGCAGCAAATGCCCTTCCAGCCGCAACCCATCTCTGGGAAACATCCACACACACATACACACTCATACACTGCGGACAATTTAGCCTATCCAATTCACCTGTACCGCTTGTCTTTGGACTGTGGGGGAAACCGTAGCACCCGGAGGAAACCCACGCGAACGCAGGGAGAACATGCAAACTCCACACAGAAGGTTTAAATATATTATAATTCTAAATGATTTATCATGTATTTATATTTTAAGGATAAAACAATCATTCTCATATTATTGCATTTTGTAAACAATATACTATTATAAACAATATTAATTTAATTTTTTTTAGACCAAAAGCTTTTTATTCAATGTCATTTTTTGTTTCAGTTATTAATATCCTATTTAACTACCTCCACATTAAAAAAAAAATACATTTACTATTATAGTCCACACTACGACTTTTATTTCAATATGTTGATATACAGTGTTGGGCTAACATATTACAAAAGGAATATAATTACAGTACTACATTTTTTTCAGTAACACATTGCTAATAATTTCTGTAATATTATTACTCATTACAATCTCAGTAGGTATAATGTACAGTAGGTATAATATTTGTCACTGACTGGAACTACCAATGCATTAAAGGTCCTGTGAAATTAAAATAATGTTTTTTAGATGTATTATCAGTATGTTAGACTCAGGCTTGATTTTTAAATTGAGAGGAATGTGCCGCACACGAAAGTGGAGAGTGGGGGAGGGGGTGTGGTGGATGGCGGAGGGGTGACGTGGATGAAAGTGAAGAGCACGGGGATTTTTCACAGACGAACGTGAGGAGGGTTTGGGAGTCGTGGAAGAAAATGAAAGTGAACAGTTGACTGCGCTGGAAGGTGGCTGAGAAGGGGAATCAGTAATATGAGGTTGATGTTGATGTTTTACAGCACAAATTAAGCCCTGGTTAGGCTTAAGCATATCTGTAATATAATGTGCTGCAAAACAGTGGCAAAATTTTCATTTAGAAAAAGTCAATTCTGCCTAAATAAATCAACTATTTTTTTAACGTCACTTCATAGTTCAGTTTCTCATCAAATCTTCTGACCAATAATATGCTTAATAGTATCTGACGTGTGATTTGATGCTCTTGAACTCAACCACAGGCAGAACTGTGATAAAATTATTTTGGCTGTTTTTTGTTTTTATTATTATTATTATTATTTATTTATTTATTTATTTATTTATTTATTTATTTATTTATTTATTTATTTATTTATTTTTTGTTAAGGGAAGGGCCTATTGTGCAAAATGCCCTGCCCTGTCATCATGTTTCAGATTACGCCTAACATTGAATACAAATTGCACATTTCAAAGCACTTCACAGTGCAATTTAGGTATCATTGCAATAAACATTTGCAGCTTTATTGCACACCTTCCAGCCAATCAGAATCAATCATTTTAACAGGAATTATTGTGGTTCCATTAATTATTTCACAGCCTACAAGACTCAAAAAATCACATCAAAACAAAACAAACAACTTTGAATGAGATGTGATAGAAACTTGTCCTATACACAGAAGCAGTTTGAGCACAAAAACAAAACAAAAAAACAAATAACAAATAAACAAACAAAACAGTTTCGCACTTTAGCAGTGATAAATGCTATTTCACGGTAATTCGTAACTTTTTGATCTAGTGGCTACTTCCATTGAATTCATACAATCTAATTCATAAAATGTATTACAATTTGCTAATACCCAATGATGTTTGGGTTTAGGGATGTGGTTTGGTGCCACATCATCTTTTAAAAAAAATCATACATTTTTGTACAACTGAACTTGTATGAATTAGCCATTACAATTACACTGACAAAACATAAAAAGTTATATTTCCTTGTGTGATAACCGTAGTATAAGCAGAATAGTCAACGCCATACCATGGCAATTCATTACTTTTTGATTTAGTGACTAACTCATTTGAATTTAGATGATCGCAGTTGTGCAATTTATTATGATTTCCTTATCCCCAATGACTGTTGGCTTTGGGGGTGTTGTTTGGTGCCTCGCCTCCTTTTAAAAATTGTACATTTTCATACAACTGAACTCGTATTCGTCTATAAATTCATACGAATTAACCACTGTACTGACAAAATGTATGATAGTTCAGTTTCCTCATGGGATCAAGAAGTGATACCTGTAGTATAAACCAAATAACCAATGCTATCTCATGGCAATTCGTAGCTTATTGATTTAGTGGCTAATGTATATAAATTCCTACAATCTAACTCATACAATTTATTAAAATTTGCTCAACCCCCAATGACGACTGGGTTTAGGGGTGGGGTTTGGTGCCATCCCTCCTTTTAAAAATCTTACATTTTCATACGACAGAACTCGAACTACGAATTAGCCACTAAACTGGCAAAATGTAAAATAGTTACATTTCTTCAGATCAGGCTGTGAGAATTGTAAAACAAACAGAATAACCAAAGCTATCTCACAGCAATTCGTAACTTTTTAATTTAGAGTCTAATGTGTTTAAAAATCTCATTTGTACACTTTAGTACGGTTTGCTTGTCCCCAATGACAGTAGGGTTTAGCTCCATGCCTCCTTTTACAAATCGTAAATACAACTGAATTCTGAATTGGCCTCTATACTTTCTAAACGTAACAGTAACGTACCTTGTAAGAACAGGCAAGAATAACTCTATGATCAGTCGAATTATTAGCAAATAAGGAGGGCCACATCGCCACCTTGTGTGAACATTGTTTTACCAATAATTCAACAGTCCGTCATCAAATATTCCGTACTTTAATAATGAAACATTATTAAGTCTCATCAAGTGTCCTATAAGTACATTAACAGATCATTTTCTTTTTTTGGTGGACAATCTCTTTAGAAGTGACTGGTGACATCCAACGGAACACATTGTTTTACCTGCAGTGAAAACAACAAGGATTTAACAAGTGTTAAGCACAACGCATTAATGAAGGACAATTCGAGGCTTTCACAGCCAGCTCTACAAATCACTTCACACCATTTGCCATTGACCGTTGGAAAAGAAAAATCACGAATACAGTCAATATCGCAAGCAAAGAGCTGAAATGAAGAGCAAACTTCTGAGAAATGACTGCGGTGATATTACATACGTCTCCTCTAGAGCTCCATAGTAGATCACAGCAAACTTTGTTACAAAGTGTCTGCAGAGCTGCAAACGTCTGCAATCCATCATGCGGGTAAACAGTCACAAACACTTCAAGTCAATGTAAATGGCCTGCACAAGCCAATTTCGCTCCTGTACTGTAGCGCTTTCAGAGGAAACAAGAGTGGAGCTTTATGTCATGATTTAACAACTGACTGAAATGTGAAATAAAGGAATTGAAAATTTTATATAAAATTGACAATGATTTTAAGCTTTAATATTATATTATTCAAAAGTTAACTTCTAATTTGTAATATTTTTTGCATACATGCACATGTGAGAATGAATGAATAAACAAATGTATAAAAATTGCACAAAAATGTATATTTTTTAAAATCATAATAGGTTTTATGAAGTTTTAGTTGTTTTATTTTATTTTATAATAGTACTTTAGCTTTAACTAAAATGAAATTAGCAATTTTAAATATTGTAAATATTACAAAATTGTCATCATTTTTATAATAATAATAATAACAATAATAACATATCAACTTATTATAATCTGCAATAGACACAACATTATAATTTCTAGCAGTATAGGCAGTATTTAGCAGGTGTCCTATAATAAAAATCTAGGTATACCAAGGTATAGTAGAATTATAAAAGTTCAGTATGTGGAAATAGATGTAAAAATAAGGGAAATGCTCTTTTTACATCATAAATATTGAATATGATATAAACATCATTCAGAGTTTATGGTATTTATGTTAAGTTTATTCGCTGGTGTTTGGTTTTTTCTGAGTGCTTCCTTAATGTACAAGTGGTTCAAACTCGCTTATTTTTAAGGCAAGAACCGACAGACGTGCAACAACTTTAACCATGAGGTAACTGAAAGACAACTTTCCATCCAGAGCTCCTTCACGAGACTCGACCCTTGTAAACACTTGCTCCATCGGGCTTGCACGGTTCTCGGTCCCGGTGAGGGCCATGCATCCACGCGTAGGCTGCGCCATAGCATACGCGTGCACTTGACGCAGAAGAAAAAATCAGCCTTAACACTGTTGAGAATCAGGTACTGTGTACTGTGGTGTTAGTAACTGTACTATGAAGCATGTTTTGGACGGCCGGATCCTATACCAATGTTGGCGACCCAGAGGTTTCACAGACCGTACCAAAATGTTGAGGACCGGGGTTGGGGTGATTGAAATTATGGGAGTTTTCCTGGAGAAATTAACAAAACGAGAGGGTGGCGGGAGATGGGTCTGAAATACAGGAGACTCCCGGGAAAAACCGGAGAGTTGGTAGGTATGAATTGGTTTTTATATTTGGTCGTGTTCAGCTCTGTGTGTGTCTGTAAGATCAGCACGTAAGAGTGGAGCTCATTAATATTCACGACACAAACCATATATGGTCAATCATGGACTATATAATTCTATGGGTATTTTATGGAGTAATTGCCTTATAAAATAGTTTTTTTTTTTCAACTCAAAGCCATAATCCTATTCTGTAGATATCAGAGAACAATTTAACTTATTAAACCAATGCAGTATATGTTATCGTTAAGTGTTTTATATGCTGAAATTATAATTGTTGATACTATTATATATAACAAGCAAATTACTCCAGTACACACAAATAAATATGCAATCAATCAATCAATCAATCAATTAACCAAACAACCAACCAATAAACCAACCAACCATCCAATCAAATATAACACAAACCCCAATTTTGTTCCAATCAGTTCTAAAACGGCAAACTTGACTTTAAACAGCAATAACCCAGTATTTGTTTACTTGAGGTTATCAGGATCAACACTCCAATAAAACACCAGAAATGAGAATGAAGGCGACATGACATTTCCACTCCAGGCTCCAACGACAGTTACGTAACTTACACTGCCATATATTAAGTGCGTGTCAAGGGATCAGATCCTGTCTGCGATCCATCACCTTCCTCTGGCTAACACAGACAGATTTCTTCCTGTGGCATCGCTGTCTTTCGCTCTTTTCTAAAGGCCTGAAGGCTGATCATGGTTTGTCGAGCCCTGCTGGCATGGTTCACACTCGCTGTCTGTTGAACTTAGCAAATACTGACTCTTTTTCACCTCTGCCATTGATTTTCCCCACACAGAGCAAAAAATGCTTTGAAAGGCTCCACGTTTTATGAGAAAATGAGGTAGATGCATTTAATATTCTCTTACAGACTCTCTTACAATGGCTCTTCTCTTAATTCACAAGCGAGGCATGTCTTTTTTTTAATGGCTTATTATGCTGTTTGTTTTTTTGGGTTTGGGTTTTCTGAGGCTAGGTAATGAGCCTAAAAATAATCCTGAGGGCAATGAAGTGTCATTTTAAAGGGATTAGTCTGGCAGGAAAATGTTTATCATCATTTATTCACCTAAATATTATTTATTTATGGAAACTTGCTTACATCATGAGAGAAAAAAAAATACTGTGACCTTATAAAACTTGTTTCTCGAAATTCAGAGATTATGTCTCTTAATTCTGTGTTTACATCTCACAACTGAGATTACGAAAAGCAATTCAGAGTTTAAGTGTCACTAATATGAGTTTATATATCTTAACTCAGAATTCGAGTTTCATGGTTCTGAGTTTGCACCTCGCAATTCACAATTCAGAATTTAAGTCTCGCAATTGAGTTTATAAACCGAAATTCATAGTTCAAGTTTCAAAAAACAGATATTACATTTCCTAATTCAGTTTACAAATCACAATTCAGAGTTTGTCTTGCAAACGTGAATTTATGAATCACAGTTCAGTTTACATATCATAATTCAATTTACATATAGAAATTCAGTTTACAAATCGCAATTCAAATCGCAATTTAGAATTCATGTGTCATGGTTAGAAGTTTGCATTACACTATTCATTTCACAAATAAAAATTCAAAGTTTAAGTTTCGCATTTAAGTTTATTAAGTTTAAAAATTCTGTGTTTTTGTTTAAATCTCAAAATTAAGTTTACGAATCACAATTCAGAGTTTAAGTTTCACAAATATAAGTTTACAAATCAAAATTCAGAGTTTACATTTCACAACTCAGATTACGAATCACAATTCAGACTTTAAGTCTCGCCTATATAAGTTTACAAATCACAATTCAGAGTTTACATTTTACAATTCAGTTTACGAATCACCTCCCTGCCTTCGCGTGGGTTTCCTCCGGGAGCTCCAGTTTCCCCCACAGTCCAAAAGACATGTGGTACAGGTGAATTGGGTTGGCTAAATTGTCCGTAGTGTATAAGAGTGTGTGTGAATGTGTGTGTGGATGTTTCCCAGAGATGGATTGCGGCTGGAAGGGCATCCGCTGTGTAAAAACTTGCTGGATAATTTGGCGGTTCATTTCGCTGTGGCGACCCCGGATTAATAAAGGGACTAAGCCGACAAGAAAATGAATGAATGAATGAGTTCACGAATCACAATTTAGAGTGTAGTCTCGCAATTTTTAGTTTACAAATTGTAGGTCACATTTCATGTTTCAGAGTTCACATATCATAATTCAGTTTACAGACCACAAATCAGAATTTAAGTCTCGCTATTATGAGTTTACAAATTGCAATTCAGTTCACTTTTCATAGTTCAGAGTTTGATTTTCAATTAATTTTATGAATCACAATTCAGAGATTAAATCTCACAGTTATACGTTTACAAATCGCAATTCAGAGTTCCAATTTCCTGGTTCAAAGTTTGCGTCTCGCAATTATTTCACGAATAACAGTTCAGAATTCAAGTTTCAAGTTTATAAATTGCAATTCAGTGTTTATGTTTCACAATTTTTAGTTTACATCTCGGAATTCAGTTTACGAATCACAATTCAGATTTTAAGTATAGCAATTATAAGTAAGAGTTTAGTTTCACAATTATAGGTTTACAAATCATAGTTCATGTTTCATGGTTCAGAGTTCACATATCGCAAGTTTACGAACCACAATAAAAAATTTAGTCTCACTATTATGAGTTTACAAATCACAATTCAGATCACGTTTCATAGTTCAGAGTTCGCATCTCAATCCACTCAAATTACAATTAAGAATTTAAATCTCACAGTTATCAGCTAACAAATCCCAAGTCAGAGTTTCACAGCACAGAGTTTGCATTTCACAAATCATTTTTGCATTGCAATTCAGTTTGTCTAGCAAATGTGACTTTACACATCACAGTTCAGAGTTTACATCTTGTAATTTATGAATCACAATTTAGAGTTTTCTCACAATTGAGTTTATAAATCGCAATTCCGATATCACATTTCGTAATCCAGAACTTGCATCTAACAATTATGAGATTATGTATCGTGTTTACGAGTTTGTCAGAATTTAGAGTTTGTCTCGCAATTCATTGCTTACATCTCAATTCAGTGTTTACATGTTACAGTTATGACTTTTGTAGGCTTTATGTCTCACAATTAAAAATTCATTTCAAGTTAGATTGGAATGTAAGCGGCAGCATTAATCGGTTTCAGATGATTCAAATTTTGTCACTTATTTTGAAAACAATATATAGATTTATGCTAAAAATATAATCCTAATGTATGTAAATTTAACATACAATTCAAAGACATTATTCCTACTTTGAAACCTAGTGACTGCTTACTGCTTTCTGACAAATTAAATTACATTTTTTTAAACATATTAATATTTAAACATACCAATACAATAAAAAAAAACATGAATTAAAAAAAAAAAAAAAAAAAAGAGGTCTTTTTAGACCAAAAAGATTATTTCCTTGTTTTACATTTCGCAATCAATAATATTATTGCATAATTCTTAATAATTTAATGTATCATCTAGACCAGGGGTGGCCAATCCTGTTCCTCGAGAGCTACCTTCCTGCAGATTTCAGTTGCAACCCATAATCAACACACCTGCCTGTAATTATCACGTGGTGTTCAGGTCCTAATTAATTGGTTCAGGTGTGTTTGATATGGGTAGCAACTGAAATATGCAGGAAGGTAGCTCTCCCAGAACAGGATTGGCCAGCCCTGATCTAGACCTACTGGAAAGGAAAATCTTTAGTGAAGATATGTGTATTTTCCTCTCACAAAGACTTGAAATTTAGCAAACAGGTTAAGTGAACATACTACATATATATATATATATATATATATATATATATATATATATATATATATATATATATATATATATATATATATATATATATATATATATAAAACCCTTGTCGTTGCTTTCAAATATCAATTTCCACAGTTGACAAGTAGACAATAAAACAACATAAGGGTAACAGAAAATACTGGCATATCTTATATCATACTCTAAAGGTACCTTCAGAAAGAAGTTATGAACAACTTGTAATCCAAACATGTTGGAATTTAAGTGTAAAAAAAAAAACTAAAACCCTATGGCAAACACAGGAAGAAACACACGGGGTGCTCGTATGACAGTTTTGACAGTCACAAACATGAAAAGCGAGAAAGGTTAGGTGTGATTCCTCAGTCTGTGAAAGTTCACGCTGACTGAACAGAGTGAACCGTTATCAATAAAAAAGCTTTGAAACTGGAAGCATTGTTAACACTGTCAAAAAAACAACAGCTTTAATCATTAGAACTGGAGGGAAACTATAGAGGTCTGAGAAAATTCACCCAGACAAGCAACTGTCTGGTCTTGACCGCCTTTGAGTTTGAGAAGCAACAATATGTCAGATTTGAACTGACCTGCAGGATGAAACACACAGCTACAACTGTCAGAATAAATGTACGAAAGCATGTCCGGGTCAGAACTCACCCCAAAACCCAAACAAATATTAGACATGTTTCCTTTTAAAACATTGAATTTTGGAGTTGAAATTAGGCATGTTGATGGAGTCAAGATTGTTAAAATTAAACAGAGCATCAAATTGAGGAAGAAAATCTTGTTTAACTGACTTTATACATGGTGTAATTGTTAATGCCAGAAAGACTCGTCTGATTATTTCACAAACTGCAGATTTACTGGGAGTTTTATGTATTACAATCTCTAGGGTGGTTGAAACGCAAGGGTTCTGCAAGGAAAAACAGATGCCATGCCTGGTTAAGTCAATGCTGCAAACAATTAAATGGGTTCTAATGTAATTTTCCACATTTTATGTTATAGTCTTTTAAGTTATAGTCAGTGTGTGTTTGGGCTAAAAAAAGTTACAAATCTCAAGTCCACTCCAAAGGGAGATATATGCAAAAAAAATCCCTTTTGAAAAATGAACAGCTCTTTTAGACTAAATAGTGGCCTATTTGTAGATATTTAAGTATGTCGATATTTAAGTTTAAAAAGCTTGTTTGGCATGCTGTCCCGGGACAGAGCCCTAAGCTCATAAGATCCTCGAGCCCGGGGCTACCTCCCATTTGCATGGCGAGAGGGGAGTTTAAGCTCAGGTAGATCCTGAGAACTCCCCTGCTGTAGTAGCTAATGAACAGATAGTGATTGCTATTACGAGATAACTACTTACTAGGAGCATGTCTATGGTGCTGATTTAGATCAGTCAATTAACTTAAGTTAGATGTTTTTAGATGGTGGGAGGAAACCCATGTGAGCACGGGGATGATGTGTAAACTCTGCACAGAAACGTCAGCTGGCTTGGTAAGGACTAGAACCAGTGATGTTCTTGCTGTGAGGGAACAGTGTTAACCACTGGGCCACTGTGCCACCAATCTAGAAAAGGAGGAGGAGTAGGGGTGGAAGGGAGAATTCTTCAAAACAAAGATGGCTGTAATATGGAACTTAGGGTATTTATAGTGGCTTAGGAATCGTCTGTTTGGTGAATCATAAATTAGGTAATGCGGGACCAGCCGCAAGCAATCATAAGCAGGTGATCCTCTCAAAATTACTTTATAAATAAGCTTTACTTAATCAAAAACATTGCAATAACAATTAAAAACTTATGTTTTGCAATGCAAATATGCAAACATACATCACAATATTCTGAATTCGACAATACTGACACCGTCCTTATATTCGGAAGTAGATAGAACTCGCTGCTTTGGCAAGAGTTTGGACATGGCAGTAATAAAACACTTTCTATTCGCCAATAACAGACTTGGACAACCAAAAAAACCACAACACATTTTGTCAAAAAAGCACAATACATCAAAAAACTAAAAGCATCAGGCCACTTAACGATTCAAACCAGGCTCCACAATTAATCTAAGTGAAATCAAGATATTATAACATGCGTCTTCTTTATATATATATATATATGCCTAAATAATTAACAAAATATGGCTAGACAAGAAGAAAAAAAAAAACAATGTCTGCTACAAGCAATAAACAAGACAGCAAAACAAATTCAAGAACACGCAAACCAAACAAAATTTTAGCCTATTCAGGCTACAAAAGAATAAAAAAATAGATAAATGCAAACAGCTGTCCATTACATCTTTTGCGTAGCGTGTCATTAAATTATAGCTCAGTGCAATTTGCACTGCATTACTGGATAGAATGTACTGCAGTTTTACTACTGATTACAGAACCGGCTTTACTGACAAAATGTGCATCAAAATTAGAAGGACTTTATTTTAATGGTCCATTTAAGTATTAGTAGACTGTCTGCTTAATATCTGTTGATACTGCTCCTTCAACAGAGATTTAACTGACTACAAGGCCGCATTTAAACTGCACTACTTAAGTGACTAAATTCCGATTTTTTTCTCTCATGTGGCACAGATCGGATATGGCCCGTGTACGTGTAAGCAGGAACAAACCACATGGATTCCGATTTACTCAAATCAGATTCAGGCCTTGTTTATATGTGGAAATTTATC
The DNA here is from genome assembly GCF_049306965.1 of Danio rerio. NCBI lineage: Eukaryota > Metazoa > Chordata > Actinopteri > Cypriniformes > Danionidae > Danio > Danio rerio. Next base: position 14,265,961 of record NC_133197.1, read on the forward strand.
CGATATGAACCGGATCTGTGTTCTCGTGTCTGCAGTGTAAGCAGGTAGACCAGATTTCCACCTGTCAATGTGAGTCACGTGTCATTAAAAACCGTAGCGAATGACATCAAGTCTGTCACTTTCTTAGCAGAGTCCCAAACCTTAAATCTCATACACATGGACTTAAACAGCTTTCATATTGTCATATAGCACAGGTATTTAAGCATGTTAACGAGAGCGAGAGCGCGCAATGTCTGCTACCTAACCAATATAAACTAATTTAAAACTAGTGCTTACATCACGTGCATAAATCACTTCATGGACATTACATTAAGATGCCTAAAGGTTTTAAAAAGCCTATATATCAAAAGAAGATGGACAAATGAGAACCTTTCTGCCATATACTATAGTAAAACAGCTTATCAAAAGCTGCAAACAGATTACATAAGGGAATAGAGAAAAGAGCACTCTTTAATTATCAGCTGTTAGTCAGTGTCCGCTCTTTTTTTTCCTGGTCATTGCGCCTTTGCCATGTGCTTTGTAAATGCATACGATCGGATTTAAGTCACTTTTAAAATATTATGTAAGCAGGTCATCAAAAAACATCGGATACAGTCACAAAATCGGAATTGACCATCAAGATCTGCAGTGTAAATGCAGCCTAAGAAACTTTGCAAGCACATGTCAACTTACACTAACCCTAACCCCAACCCTAACCCACATGCTAGGTGCCATGTGGATGCAATGTAACTTAAATTCAACAAACGAACTACCAAATTAAAGTGTGACTTGAATTAATCAAGCAGCCCTATTAATAATGTCAATTTCGTAAAAAAGAATGTGTGTTTCAAATTATGAAAGCATGTTTTAGTCCACCCATAATATAATCAAAACATTGTATAAAGAAAAGGATCAGAATAAAGACTATTTCCACCTTAAACTCAACATTTAATTAAATAACTGCATATGTAAACAAATAATAGCAAATGATCTACTATAAAAATGTCTGTTCAACTAAAAATGTCAGTCAACTTTAAAGCTCCCATACATTCTATCAACTATCTATCATACAAGAGTACGTACAGGCAAGCTGTTTATCAGCCGAACGCCAACATACATGTCTGCAATATATCAGCATAAATCCATGACAAAGGATAAAGCTTAGCGTCTAGGGTCAGGTGTAACAATCCCTGCGCCTGCCACGGCCTCGTTTGACAAATATCACAATTCCTCTCAGGCAAGCTATCGTTCAGCGCGGCAGCTGTGAACTGACAGCTCTGCAGGTTAATGGCATACTGATTAAATGAGACGTGTGTTAATGTTGACAAGGTTAGGGCCTGATAAATCACATGAGGTATGAATTTCAATGCCGGCTACTGTGCTGCTGCTTTATCGGAGTAATTGGCTGTACCCTGTACAGATAATTTATTTACATTTCGCCGGCGTTAATTGGCTGTGATGCCCCTACAAATGTGAAGCTGCATTGGAACTAGGGAAAATACATGGGTTACATTGAGAGTATAAAGCTGAATAAAAACTATATAAAGGAGTTAAAAAAGTTCAGACAACCAATTTCCAAATCAATTTTTCAACTTCACAGACTTGACAGAAATGAAAAGGTCAAGGATGTCTGAAATCGTTCAAATCATCCATCTATTCAAAAGGAATTAACTCAACATTTACTTTATGTTGTCAAATAGGGCTTTTGAAGAGATTGGAACTCCTAGTAAACAAAATTGTTAAAGGGCCACCAAACCCCCTGTCTCAGCAGGGTGTTTTCACACCAATAGTTTGGGAAAAGTCAGGAAAGCGGGTGTGTCTACTTCTGTTTAGGTGGGAGTGTTTGGGAAGGGGAAAGAGGGAAGGTTTTCCATAAAAATGGGAGTTTCCGTTTGGGCACGCGCTGATTTTCACAGAGGTAAAACAAACACACAGATGCAGGGGAGAAAGACAGTGACTGTTTACATGGGCATCAGTAATCGAGTTATTTGCCAAATTATTAATTCGTCGACTAAATCTACAGTTTGGCACTTTCACTTTCACTCAGGAACATTTCCTGCATTCGTTTCAAACCGGAAGAACGAATTTGCTCGAAATAATGCAAAAACAACCAATTTTCACCTTTTAGTTTGATATATGTATCCTTATAGTCTTCTTAGCTGCATGGGACACATATATGACTGTCAACAACCCAAAAAATGTGTTGCGGAATGAAGCGGAATCCAATGCGTTTAATGTGAAGGTGGAATTTGCCTCAATAATGTGTAATGCACACTTTCAAATATTTCAAGTAGAGTGAACATCCATGCTTGGGGAAAACATTCCACGAGTAAACTTGAGTCAGTGATGCAGTTTGGTGTAAAACCAGCATAACATTACTGTAGCTCTTTCATTGTTTAGCATGCAAAACTTTTTAAAGTACTCCCTAATACAGTTCTAGTTCATTATGTGGATCTCATGTTTGGGTGAACTACACAAGTGTAATACTCAAAAAAAAAAAAAAAAGAATGTTTCATACATCATACATTTACTGCTTGAGATACCAAGTCTAATTGAACAACCCAAAAAATGTGTTTGGTCTTTCGTGACCCTTTAACTACCCTTTGGTGTTTCGTGACCCTATAACTTTAACTAGATGAAAGAAGAAGTTGCAACAATTGAAGGCATAGTTCACCAAAACTAAAAATGTACTCACTTTTTCACCTTCAAATGGTTCCAAACCTTATTATTCCGTTGAACACTAAAGTATATAATTTGAAGAGAGCTGAAAACGTGTTACCAGCGACTTCTATAGTAGGAAAAACAAATAAATATCGTGCTTAGTGTTCAGATTTAGAACAAGTGAAAGTTGAGTAATTGATCACAAAATTTTCAGTTTTGGGTGAACTACGCCTTCTTTTCCATCAAAAAAAAAGTAAATAACTCCTCAATATAAATAAGCTCATTTCACTTACTCTCGGCAATGATGCGCCTTCCAGTCCAGTCGTCATTGATGACTTGTATATTCCCATAGTGAACGTCGCTAAAGAAAATCCGATTAGTTCCATGTGCGTTCTGTCGATGATCAAAGGCCAAAGCGATGATGTTTTTAAAATAAACTGGGTTCTCGTATGCCCTAATAGGCGAGTTGAGGTCATTCTCGTCTGATAGATGAATAGTCCTTAAGACGGTCCTCTCAGAGTAAAGCAGGTATCCCTCATACCGGATACACCTGAGTCCATCCTGAGCAAGATATCCATGAGCACATGCGCATGTTTTCCGGTTATTCCCCAAGTAAAAGCAAAGTTGCTGGCATCCTCCGTTTGATTTGCTGCAAGCGTTTGTACCTGGGTAAAGAAGTCGGAAAATCAGAGATCAGGTTTCCTACAAAGTGTCTAATCAAAGGATATCACCTAATGCTGGATGCACATCAAACTATTGGAATGAGGTATTTGTGAGAAATTACATACAACTCAAATGAAGAAACATAGGCAAATTATCATCATGCTGTACAAATGAAGCGGAATCCAATGCGTTTAATGTGAAAGTGGAATTTGCTTCAATAATGTGTAATGCACACTTTCAAATATTTCAAGTAGAGTGAACATCCATGCTTGGGGAAAACATTCCACGAGTAAACTAGAGTCAGTGATGCAGTTTGGTGTAAAACCAGCATAACATTACTGTAGCTCTTTCATTGTTTAGCATGCAAAACTTTTTAAAGTACTCCCTAATACAGTTCTAGTTCATTATGTGGATCTCATGTTTGGGTGAACTACACAAGTGTAATACTTAAAAAAAAATAAATAAATAAAAAGAATGTTTCATACATCATACATTAACTGCTTGAGATACCAAGTCTAATTGATCTTCTGTGGATTTGTGCAAAAACAGAAAGTGTTCTGTTATCAGCAAAAGTGTCCAAATCCTTCTCCTGGATGGCCATTTCCCATTTGAATTTGGCTCTAATCCTGCATCCCTAATTAACTACCCATAAACTAGCTAATTAAGGTCTTTAGGGTTACAACAAACATAAAGGAATCTATGTCGGAGCTAAATTCTGGATAAATGTGGTTTTCCAGGAGCTGGTCTGAACACTCCTGCTTTAGCTGGCATAGACTTGTGTGCGTTGGTGTGATGTTCAAAAAAACAGGAAAACTGCCATTAAGTGAAACCTCAACCTTTCTCCCGATCCTGGTTAAAGACCTTCACATCTTTCAGGCTGACACTCAAGCCACTCCTGATGGTCACTACATCCACAGCGTCTTTTTTGGAAGCACGTCGGATGGATCCGTTGGCGTAGGCTCTACCGTCATGGGGGAACAAGACCGAAAGTTTGACACTCGCTAAATCAATGGCCCTCGACTAATTAAAAGCAAAGAACTCATTAAAATAAGTACACAGCTGCTCTAACAGAAGGTGAGGTAACCTATCCTTGGAATGATATTGAACCGTGGGAGATTCTGAAATAATCAAATGTGTCTTTTTTGCGCTAGCATTGTGACCTTGTAGGGAAAGTGGGACGATATCTGCTTTCTTAGGCCATTCTTAGAGACTGTAACATTTATGGAAAAATAAATTACCTGTCAGACCAGAAGAGGTAAGCTCCGAAGACTGCTATGGAAAACATATCCACCCCACTCGATGAGAACACAATCTCCCTCTGTTCACCCCGCTCAAGGTTGATTCTTTCGATCTTGTTATTGCGGGCATCGCACCAGTATAATTTATTTTCCTGCAATGCAGTTGGAAGACAAACTTCATGCATCTGTTGTATTAAGACCGAAGGGTTATATGTTCTTGGTGCCCTAAAGCTGCTAGATAAGGCATGAAATCAACATGGACGGCAGCCTGCAGCGTAAGCACTTTAGGCAAGTAGAAGAAGCAGACCTGGTAGTCTATGGAGACGCCGTTAGGCCGTGCCAGTCCGGTGCTAACAAGCACAGATTGCTCTGAACCATCAAGACGTGACCTGGAGATGGTAGGACTTTGGCCCCACTCTGTCCAGAAAAGAAACCTGCATGTATTCAAAGGAAAACTCATTTAAGTAGCCTTCTTGAGGATTTCTGACCTTTGCACTCGAAGATTTATCTTCAGTTACAGTGAAAACAAGCGCAATGCTATCAGGCTTCATTTGGCTGTGGTTAAACTGTTCAAGTCCTCCTGGGAATTTCAGAAATCCAAATTAGGTTCAGTTTTTACACTTCTCTATCATTCACAGCCCATTACTAAGTGAAAAAATATGCAAAATTTGTACCATTTTTGTGTCCAAGAACATTTCACTCACGTTGTAATTGAAACACAAAGGTGTTTTCTAAACACTTTACCTTATTTCTTAATTTATCTATTAAAGAAGTACACTGTCATCTAAATGTAACAATATGTACCCTTAAGGTACCATTACAAACATTTTAGGTACAAGTAGAAAGATGTCCCTTTAAAAGTTACAATGTTTGCACATTATATTATGAAAGTTTTAACGAGACAAAATGTAGAACAGGACTTGACTTAAGTCATCCAAACTCTTTAAAAAATTTAGTTTTGAAAATTAAAAATGTGAAAAATTCAGTTGCCAAAGAATAGTGAAAATAGTTTATTTGATGACAGACTATAAGGACAAACCATTCTTTGAAATAGTATGCGACAAAAAATAAATCAAATAGACCAAAAAATGTGTAAGAATAGTTTACTTATCGAGGGCCAACATCTTGCTCCGTTTAACTCCAAAACCTTTCCTGGATGTTTACAATCAGTCAAAAGACTATGATTTTATAGTTCAGGTTTGTTTAATTGGGGTCTGAGCTAAACTCTGCACAGCCATGGCCTTCCTAGAGCAGGTTTGTACACCCGTCAGTGAGTCTTTGGTCATTTCAGTTGCCAAGGAATAGTGAAAATGGCTTATTTAATGGCCGTCTATAAGGACAAACCTTTCTTTGGAATAGCATGCAAAGAAACTTGTAACTTGTAAGAAAAGTTACTCCAATATCATATCACAAAAGTGTCTAATCTTGCTTATCAGGGACCAACATGTTGCTCAGTTTAACTCCAAAACCCTTCCCTGGAAGTTTCCAGTGAGTCTGAAGACCATGATTATTTATTTCAGTTGTGTTTAATCAGGGTCCGAGCTAAACTCTGCACAACCATGGTCTTCCCAAAGCACGTTTGTTTACCCGTCATTAAGCTCTTGGTCATTTCAGTTGCTAAAGAATAGTGAAAATAGTTTGTTTGAAGACAGTCTATAAGGACAAACCTTTCTTCGGAATAGCATGCAACAGTAAATAAGTCAAAAATACCAAAAAAAATGTGCAAAAAAAGTTACTCTAATATTATATCACAAAGGTGTCCAATCTTGCTCATCAAAGGCCAACATGTTGCTCAGTTTAGCTCCAATACACTTCCCTGAAAGTCTCTAGTGAGTCAAAATACCATGATTATATAGTTTAGATGTTTTTAATCAGGGTCTGAGCTAAACTCTGCACAACCATGGCCTTCCTGGAGCAGGTTTGTTCACCCGTCATATTGATTATAAAAAACAGCAACAGTGATCTACTGAATGAAGTTGCTCATTGCTAATCCCATTTTAAAAAGTGACTTAAAATTCTTAGTAAGACAAACAACGTAATACCTCAATAGGGATTTGAAATAGGTTTTTAAAGCTTAATGTTTATACTCCACCTTTACAATACAGAGCTGTAGATAATGAGGTAACTAAATACAAACACAAGGTCAAGATTATGATGGCCCTCTCCTATTAGCGTGCATGCAAAAGAAATCATAGGGCTTTAAGGAGGACTTACATCTGCAGTTAACAAGCTTTGAGGTGCTAATTGCACACACTAACGGTTCTCTAGACAATCAAAGGTTGTTCATTTAAGCGGTGTTGCTATAGTTGGGTGAAACAGAAGCTAAGCACTAGAAACAAATAACCCACAGAGCAATTTTAAAGGCAGATACATACCCCTTCACTGGGTGTACCGCAATGGCTCTAGGTTGATCGAGTTCTTCCGATATGACCACTGCACGGTACATACCATTCAATCGCGCAACCTCAATGAGATTTAAGCCATGGTCCGCCCAGTAAATATTACCTTTGGATGCAAAGCAACAAAGACCCTGAACCAACAGAGAAACAATAAGCCTGACAACACCAAGGCTACTAGGAAAAAAAAAAAACAGAAATGCAAAAAGAAGAGAAACACACCAGCAATCCAGTCCACCGCAAGTCCTTCAACACGTCCAAGACCACTTGTGATGATGTCTTCTCTCCAGGTCTGATCTCGGCTGGACCTAGAGATTTTATTGGAGCCCATGTCTGTCCAGTATAAGGTGTCATTTTCTAAAAGTTGCAATAAGTAAAACATTTGGTTATTTAGGATTGATGTTATCCCCTATTTAATCACTTAACCAGGCCTCGCACTAGAGGTGCCTCTTATTTTCAGCACTTTGTCCTCCCTTGCAATAATACCCCTAATGGGGGTCCAGCCAAATGCCTACCATCCATGGACTATGATCACAACGCTTTTAGCACACCCAGTCTTCAGGCCATGATCACAACAAAGGGGGAAATATTCGAGATGGACACAACCAAATAAATACCCCTGGGAATTAATCAAAAATGTCCTGTCATCCAGACCATGGAGTAGATCCTGCAATTAATATGTTATTTTTGCCATTACAGGGCAAACTCTCCTGTTTAATCCAAGGATTACTCTGTATTATATTATTCTATCCAGCTATCATCCCATTTAAATATGTTCCTGTATTTTTCACATGTTTTTATTCTTCCTATGAAAGGTGGCAGTGACATTTATAATGAGCCAATCCTCTCTATATGCATAGTACTGTGGTTATAACATCCTTGCTCTCAACTGTAAAATAATGATGAGCTGCTTCAGGAGAATTGTGCTTTAGTTTTTTTTTTGTTTTTATTATTATTATTATTTTTTTGTATAATTAATATTTTATTTTGGCTCAAAAACACTTTGAATCGATTATAAAAAAAAAAATGTCTGTGTTTCTTTCCTTTCCATTAAAGCCATGGGCCATTGCCCATCATATTCAATCTCCATATCAGTCAATTCATGTAACTGTATGTGACTGTCCCTTATTTTCACATCCCAATGTTGACACGTATGTTACAGGGGCAAAAAGTATATTTAATTAAGGATGCACCTAAGAGCCTACTGATATACTACTGAGATTTTTCTTAGTTTAATAATATACGTAATAGTAATACTTAATGCATAATAGTATCCTTGTTGTCACCTTGTTATTATTTAAATGACAAGCACTCAAAAATAGCTCCAAGATAGTTTAAAAATGCTCTTAAAAGCATGAAATGTGTCTTTTTTTAATCAAAAAGGCATAGGACTTAGTAAGTTCTTGTGGTAATGGCCAATTTGGAAATAAACGGGCCATCAAAAATACATTTTGATGAGCCACGAACACATGCCAAGCTTTACCTGAAAAAGATGGTTCAACTGGCCAAAATATCTTTGCCCTTTTGCTCTCATCCAAAACTGCCTCTTCTCAAAAACAATAGAGGCTAAAAAGGCACAAAGTACTGGTGATTGTCCTGGCTCCCAAGGCCTGTCCCTTTCAAAGGGGTTTTTATGAAAATAGCTTTGACTTGGCGACACAAAATTATCTGAAGCTTCATGCACCCGGCTGGAAATTTACATTATGTCCCATTTGACAAAAACTCCAATGGAAGCCCATTCACATTGTTATGAGACATCGCCTCATCTGTCCAGCTAATCTGTTTCGATTATCTTCCATCTGTCACAACAGCATAACACCACTCTTCAACTCATCTCGCAATGAACAAAAGTGTATAGACATGCAATGCAATGCCAATATTTGCTCTATCATGCAAATGCAGAGCTGCGAACTGTCTGTCGCTGATGCAAAAAGTGTCATTTCTGTCTCAGTGCGGAGACAGCTGTCCAATTACTGCACTATATACATAAATCTGTCCCAAAACTGGCGGATACCCGACGATGGAAAGTTTCCCTTGTGTCAATGGGTGATTTATTGTTGTACACATGGCATGGTAATGCATAATTGTTTTGTTTCAAACCACACAACTAATTCAGATTTATAGAAACAATAACTGCTCATTTTTAATTAAACGAAATTAAGTGAGTGTACATCATTTTAAGCACATTTCTTACATGATGCCACTTGCTGGTGGCAAGATTTTGAAAAGAAAATTGTAAATTTATATATATATATATTATATACATATATGTAAATATATATGGATGGATGGATGGATAAATGGATGGATGGATGGATGGATAAATTGATAGATAGATAGATAGATAGATAGATAGATAGATAGATAGATAGATAGATAGATAGATAGATAGATAGATAGATAGATAGATAGATAGATAGATAGATAGATAGATAGATAGATAGATAGATAGATAGATAGATAGATAGATAGATAGATAGATAGATAGATAGATAGATAGATAGATAGATAGATAGATAGATAGATAGATAGATAGATAGAAGCTCATCTTCATCAACTGGATGGATGGATGAATGTAGTGATGGATGGATGGATGGTGAGGTGCACTTACTCGCATGATAGTCCAGACCCACAGCAAATAAAGTGCCAGATAGCGGCGTCAAAACTTCAGAGTTATCGCTGGGATCGAGAGAAAGTCCTCGAATACCTTCATTAACGGAGTACATCAGGAAAGACTGAAGACCTACCAACGTCAATCAAACAAACAAACAAAAATTCTCAGGTAAACATGCTTTTGAAACTAACAAATACCCCAAAGACTCAAATGTATTTACGATCAGATCCAGTAAATGTACCTTCACAAGTCGACCTGTCCTGGCGCAGATTGTATCCAGTAGTACACGAACAAGTTCGAGTGATTTCAGATGTGGGAAGGCATATTTGCGAACACCCGCCATTATTCAGTACACAAGGATTACGACCTATGAGAAGAGTTATGAATTATGCACTCATCATCATCTTCACTATCATCATTATCATCAACAACAGCTTTATTTACCGTTGGTATTGAGATGTGTTTACATTTGTTGCTTTAATTTAATAAGTCCCTTTTCAATTCTTTTTGAGGGGAATCATCCATATAAGAAAATTATTGAAACTCTTTGGTCATTTTTGAGAGACTTGCTAATGGTCTAATCCAATTCAAAGGCTTATGCTAAGCTAAGCTAAGTTAAAAGTGCTCTCGCCAGTCCCAGAGATCAGCTGTATGGATTTAAAAATGGTAAATGGACTCTTTAACTTCCTCAAAATGGATTACTCAACTGTTTACCACTGGAGGAGTTGTAAACCTATTAATATTTCCAAAAAAATACTTTATTCCTTTGAAGTAAATCTGTAATTTGCAAGCTTGTGTGCTTTCCTAAATCAATTTTAGAAACATTATAACACAGAACTAGAAGAAGCAATGGTGCTTTGACTTTGTTCTTCGGACACCTTGTCGGAAAGACTCAACTTGGCTCATTTGAAGTGGCGTAATGAGACGGGCTTCGCTCCCGTGAGGTCAGTGTCAGAGATATAAATGAGCGAGCTAATTGGTATGAGAAGATTTGAAGAGGAAGCGAAAAGATTTACCTTAAAGAGCCCCTAATTGCCATTTTTTTTTCATCCTAATAGAGCGTTTAGAGGATCAAGCACTCCACTGCTAATAGACCTGTCAGTGATATGAATGTCTTTCGCCATAATTCATAAGAGAAAAGGGCTTTGACAATGTGCGGCCATAGAAACTTAAACCTGTATGAAACATAACCGGCATTCCAGTCATGTACTCTGCAAAACATACTTTCTTGCTTATAGTTTTTGTCTTGGTTCTAGTCCAAATTCCTAAGCTTTATTAAACCAAGAAAGATTTCTACACAAGTACAAAATGTTTTGTTTTCAGTCATAGATTTTATGAGATTTTCTTAAAACAAGAAAAATAATGGTCCAATATTGTAAGTAATATAATCTTATATAAAATATGGGTTTCTAAAACAAGAATAACTAACTTCACTTGCAGATTATTTTTCTCTGAAAAAACTCACTTAATTTGAGTCTAATTTATGAGAAACAAACACTATTTTGTACTTGTCTAGAATAGTTTTTTGATATGAAAATGTAGAATTGTTTATGTATATTTGAACTAGAAAAAAGACAACAACTCTGAGGAAGTTGCATGTTTTTTTTGTTTTTTTTTGCAGTGTAGAACTTCACCATCCATAAACAACAGATCTTATACAGTATATTTGATATTAATGAATTCTTATTCAGTCATCCATACATACACTATTAGCATTTTAGGCTAAATTGTCCATTGTGTATGAGTGTGAATGAGTGTGTGTGTGTGTGTGTGTGTGTATGTGTATGTGTATAAATAAATAAATAAATATATATATATATATATATATATATATATATATATATATATAATTAACAGTATTATTGTTTTTATACAATTAATAACAGAAATGAATCCTAAATGTAACTGGAAAACATGTAATGTACTATATAGATACAACTAGAGTGTGTTCACAACTGGAACTTACACCGGCAGCAGAGCAGTGCGTCAGCATCAAGCAGGAGCAGTGTGTGAGGCGTGCGGGTACGTTTATTTATTTTTTTTTCGATTGCACATAGAGAATAATGTCTTTATACTGGGATTATCACTCTTAATAAATACACTTGGATATAAAGTAAATCGTATCTCAAAGCATTTACTGGGGCACTGGCGATTTTTACTGGGGCACGTGAGGGTCTAGCGACACCTCTGTTGTATATCAAAACAATTAGGGCTATATTTTGCAATTCATGCACACAAAGTGCAAATCGCAGGGCGCAAACGCATTAAGGGCGTGTCAGAATCCACTTTTGCTATTTTAAGGATGGAAAAACCCGCTTTGCGCCGTGGCGCATGGTCTTAAAGCGTTGAGCTTATTTTCTAAATGAGTTATAGGTGTGTTTTGAGAATAAAACAATCAGAGTCTCATCTCTCATTCCCTTTAAGAGTCAGTTGTGTCGCGCCATAGCGCATTTGCTATTTACATGATGGACTTTGTAAGTATAAAAACTGAGTGTTTCACTAGCAAGAAAACAGTTAAACAGAGCATATGCAGCGCGAGAATGAGAGATGAGCCTTCTCTTTTTCTACTTTCACTTTCGCTCTCGTGGACAGGGAAAACCTTGTACGCACAGACATCAATTAGCCTATAAATAATTTCTTTTGTTTGTTAAGCGCAAAGATTTGTTTCAAAACTATTTCTAAATTCTGTTCTAATTTCCAGCAATTGAATAAATGAACAATAATAACGAAGTGTGTTTAAAAAAGTTATATCCTAAGCTATGCCCCATATGGCACCTGACAGGTGAGCAAATCTAAGCTTGTTTATAATAAAACAAATATAAATATGGATACAATAAATAATACTGCTAATAATAATAACATTATACAAAGGCATATATATACATATATATATATATATATATATATATATATATATATATATATATATATATATATATATATATATATATATATATATATATATATATCCTTAATAGTTTAATTCTTTTTAATATGTAAAGATATTTGCGTATTGCTCTACATCTTGTGTGTATTAAGCAGTGTGTAAGCAAGGCACATAACTAACGTGCTCTACGCTGGACTTTAGACCAGCTTTGTTCTGGTCTATAGAACAGACTAGTATAGTTTCTCAAAATAGCACCATGCCAGTAATGCACCTCGTCAAGCCTCTCTTTTTAGACCAGAACGCCTATGGGCGCACATATGAGCGCAAATGCATTTGGCATTTAAACAGCATGGCGCAACTAGCAAACAACAATTGCGTCACGCCTTGCGCCACATTGCGCCGGGTGTATGATAGGGCCCTTAGAGTGATTACATTTTAGTTACATTTCTGTTTTCATTGTTTTAAATGTAATTTACTACACTAAATTTCTCCTAAATTCTATTGTTTTTAACATTTGATTGCTGAAATTAAGATTTTATGTGTTAAAAAGAGCCATGAATGATGAGAAACGGATTAAAAAGGTAAGAGAAGGGACATAATTCTATGCTCAAAAAGTCTGGGAACCGTTGATATTGCTGGTACTTGTTGCTGTTTTTGATCAAACAAACAAAAACGTTTTCTGACTTTAAAAAGATCTTTGCTTTGACCTTAATCACTCTGGTGAGCTGTTTAGTCTGGCTTTATTTTTAGACAAAACATTCAGAGATGGGTTTCTTTTTTACCTTTCTGTGTGTCTTTGTCATAGACTTTGATGTGGACGAGGCCTGTGGTCTTGTTTCGGAGAACCGTCAGGTTTTTTCCATCCCTCTTGTTAACTGTGCCCAGCTGAGCGAGAACATCATCTGCCCACCACAGTTTACCACCTACAGAGAAACACAATCATACCACTATTTCAAATTAAACATTGACATGTAACATGCACCTTAGGTGTTCAGGATTGCAGATCATACTTTATGATATAAATATCTTTGTTTTATCAAATAAATTGGCTAAAACCATTTGAATAACCTTTTAAACTTCACTGTAAAATACATTAATTAACAGTTGCTGCATTGTGTGATTCACAGGTGTTTTCCATTCATTTATACATTCAAGTTTCACCCTGATCTCTGCTTTGATAATGTTTGATGTTGAAACGTTCAGTAGTTTGAAGCAATACATTTAACCTGTTAGCTTTCTCAAAAATGACCTTCCCAAACTAAAACAGTAACGGCTGTTACTGTAGACTACCAAGTAGACTACCAGTAGACTACCAAGTAATTTGGTCTACATTCAGAGATCATGTATCGTGTATCTTTGGAAAGAAGACACTTTGGGCTTTACTATCCATTATCTAGAGTTTATAATGCTCAAAAAATGAAATAAGATAAAATAAAATAAAAAATAAAAATTATAGATGCCTACCACACTAAACATTTTATTATTTCATAAACAAATATATGAAACTATTCCTGGAGCAATAAAGAAAAGTAATAGGTCAATTTGCATCATTGATAGGTTTATTTGTCATCACCGGTTTATTTGTGTTTTGTTTAATTGATTTGTTTTCTTCTTTTTTTATGTCAAATTGTTAAAATGTACGTTGTGTCTTTATATATGTATTTTTAAAGTGCATTTACAAGTAAATGTCCATAGATATATACATTAGATGTTGCCTACGCTGCTGTTGTCTATTAGCAGATATGCGTCAATAAATCCGCCATTTTAGTACAGGGTAGTGCTCCTTTGAAATGAATGTGGGACCAAGCTGCAGAGGAGGACTGTGGACCCAAAGCCAGAGATATACACATATATCTATAATAGGGAGTTTTCCCGGAGGTCAGTATGCAAATATTTTTTAAATTACGAAAAATATAATTTCACATCACTTTTTACATGATGGATCAGTGATCGCACAGGCATTTCTGACAAAAAGCTTGTGTTTGTGGGTATGGAAATGTACTCTCCAACCTACCTGTTAAATTTGATCTAATCCTTTAGTCCTGAAACACCTACCCTCTCCTGCTTTTACTTCTCATACTGACGGAAGGAACGATTCGTTAGTGAATGAATCTCCGTTATAAACTTGTTCACTTATCCGACAATATTACAAGTTTCTGGCACCGCAGCATCTTGTTGTCATATTGCTTTTGAATCGTTTGCTGATTTTATTTAACAAACAATGCATGACCGAGTATTTAGTGCGAGTTGGTGCCACTTTGCCTTATGATGAATGAAGTGAGAGACTGTATCTTCAATGACGTTACCTGTTTAGCTCGAAAGTTCATAACATACAAAAATGTAAAAAAACTATGAAATGGTTTGCCTTTGTGCTTTGTTTTCTTTGTTTGCTCATTACTACACCTCTAGACAGCGTCTTGACACTAACACTGTCTTGACTAGTGCAGTTGAATGACATTTGTCCTGGGAGCACTGTACAAATGTGGCGGCGCTATTGATGCATGCTCAGGGTCCCAATGCGATATCTAGTGTATATATCTATGGTGAATGTCTGCTAAACTTTCTAATAATAAAAATATTTAAACCAAAACATTTTTTTTTCAGTGGAATACCTTGTATGGATGAACTGTTTATCTAAAAAAATTATTTTGATTTCTTAATTCACACAAACTTAAAATTTACATTCCTGACATGCCTTGCCATATTCCACAGCAGCACACAAATCCACTAAGCCCAGCTGTGTGTCAGTTCAGCCTTTAACAAATGGTACCACTGAAAGAAAAAAAAAACAAAAAAAAAAAACATGCAGTTCTCAGTGCTCATACACCGTCTGTGATTACACATCAGTAAAAAGGCACGCAAAAGGCACTGCAGTTCCCCAACATCTTTCTCCCCAGTCACCTGAACCACAACACATTTCTTCGCCCGTATAACCGGCGAGTCGTGTAAAGTCGTAGATTGAAGTAAGAAACATCCCTTGGCACCAAACCACACCACCATACCAGTGTTCAACCCACCCTCTCAGCACTTACCAATCCCAGAGGTGTGAGAAGCAGCGTCTTTAGTCCCCTGGCAGCCTTGAATGGATTACATACACACGCCAAAAGCAAGCAGGACTATTCTTAGCGCTCGGCCTGAGCTGGAGCTATCAGCCTCTGGCAGACACAAACCCGCTGAAAATGAATTACAGAGAACGGGCTTGTTGTGTACTTCATGTAGAGCACAGCGGAGATTCGTATTTCAAATGGAGTAAGTATTTAATTTGATGCAAATGAAAACATGGTTAAAAAAAAAAAAACATGTAAACTAGTAGCCTTTTGTACACTGGTTTTATATTGAGGCATACAGATATTGGATTGGTAATTTATGTCTGCAATAATTCATATTAAATTTAAGATTAGGGGATTGAAAAAAACGGAGAGACAGAAAAGTATCTTTTTCCAGAACTTTCACCTTTTCTGTTCCTCTGTGGTGGGATAAGCTTTGTAACTGTTTGCAAATCAAAAGAGAAATTATTTGTGAATGTTAAATATGTTAAAATAAGAATCCCAACATTTATAGGCTGAAAACTAATTTTTAACACAAGTGGTACATGATTCATTTATGTTAAAAAATAGACGCATGGGTAGTATTTATGTGGTAATGTCAAGTTAAACTTAATTTATAGAGCACTTTAAAAACACAGAAGTGATGCAAAGTTCTGTACAGAGATCTACAACAAAATAAGCACAATAGTATAAAAATACAAGATAAAATATTGCTAAAATTTACTGGCACCCAATGAAGTGAAGATAACGGGAGAAATGAGGTCATATTTGCAAGTACAAGTTAACAGGCGAGCTGCAGCATTTTGCACCATTTGCAAACAGACAATAGCTGATCTGCTACTCCCCACATACAGTGCATTACAGTTATCTAACCGAGTGGTCATAAAAGCATGGATTACTGTCTTAAACCATTGTTTAGGTATATATTGCTTTATTTTTACTACACTGTAAAAACTATACAATTTTTTAGGTCATTGTAACATTAAGCTAAGGTAATCATGTTCTACCTTAAATTTATAAGTTTCACAAGCTGTTTTAAGTCAGTTTAACATAATACAAGTTAGACTCAATAGATAATAGAAAATAGACTCATCAAGATTTAACTACCGCTGTAATCTGACTGTCACATTTAAAATCTGAGTCAAATTTCACCCCTAAATTTTTGACTGTATGCTTCATATAAGCTAACAAGCCCAAATTAAACAAAGAAGTCTGACCAACGGTACCTAAAAAATTATATCTGTTTTGTTTTCATTAAAACTTTAAAAAGCCATACAAGGCTTCAATTCACAAAGACAACCTAGGAGCCATTTTTCCAAGCGGCAAATAAATCAGATTATCATCCAAATCACTACTACTTGCACATTTGATGAGAACAGTGGAACAGTGTACAATTCTACTGCATGTTATGTACTAACTATTATATATATAAGGTCACATTTTGTCAACCTTTTCATTTATATTACGTTAAGCCATCAGTATTGTCCATACACATCTTGGACTGGGATTTTACTAATATCATCAGGTAACATGGAATATAAACATACACATTTCACTTATAATTTGCATTTAGTAATACTTTGAAGAGTTTTGTGTGTGTGTGTGTGTGTGTGTGTGTGTGTGTGTGTGTGTGTGTGTGTGTGTCCCCACATTCTCAACTAAACATATTCAAGAGCAAATCAGCAGCAAAACACCACTAAAGGTACTACTTATTCCAAAACTCTCAGTAAAGTACTCAATTAGGTCATGCATCTTTTACCATTATGTCAAGATTCATAGAAAAAAGTTAAACAGGAAAAAACACACTAAAATGATCAAATAAAGGAGTCTTTTTTATACAATAAATAATCCTACAATACTTACAAATTGGTTTTTGTTGAATAAATCACTTCATTAATGCTGTCCAAATACATTTCTATATTAAGTTA
This sequence comes from Danio rerio, assembly GCF_049306965.1. Classification (NCBI taxonomy): domain Eukaryota; kingdom Metazoa; phylum Chordata; class Actinopteri; order Cypriniformes; family Danionidae; genus Danio; species Danio rerio. The sequence goes on from NC_133197.1 coordinate 14,283,374, forward strand.
AATACAAGTTTACTTGCATTGGAAAAGGAATATGTATAGGGGTTTGATTTACATAAAACAGTTCCTCAACATACTCCAAAAAAAAAAAAAAAAAAATATATATATATATATATATATATATATATATATATTTTGAGTTCGACAATGAAAACGAGTTCTGAAGTCTTACTGTCCAGTAAAACTTTGTCGACTTTCATCGTACATAAAAGTAGTCATTGAACAAGCTGTGCTTCTCCCTCAAAGCCTCATTAAATATTTCCCAAATAAGGTCTATAAGTTCATCAAGTGAAAGAACGAACAGACTGTGTTGTATAAAGACAACAATGACAAAGAAAATGAAAATGGAAAGTCATTAAATATTCATTATCTTTCTACTCTTTTCCTTACTCCGGGGACGACTGGTAAAAAAGGGGGTTAATTAGACATTAATATTAAACAAACGAGTGTAATAATCAAACGGCCATAAATTGGAAACCAAAAACCGTTCAACTGCTTCATCTCATAGAAAAGAAGAGAGAAAATAAGTAATAAGAAAAAAAAAAACATTTTAAAGGGATAGTTCCCTAAAAAAAATAAAAGTTTGCTGTTCATTTAGTCACCCCCAGGCCTTTTATTTTGAGTGGAGATCAAAATAAAAGAACAATACATGAACACTTGATTTTGTTCAAGAGTAAATGTAATCTTCATGCAGAATATGAGGGAACTGTGATTGCGGCTAATATTATACAAGGATAACTGTTTTATACAAAAAACCCAAGGCACTTTAACGAAATCTCTTTATGATGTTATGAAAATGACAGAACATTCAATCACTCTTCTTCAGTCTCTTCCACAGTTCACTCACTGGGTTTCTTAGCCATAATTTGATTGGACTTTCCAGAAATTTTCTATCAGATTTAGATTATTTGGATTCATCTGACCCAAATAAATGAAACCTGTTTTCATTACTACATCGAATGCAACACGATCCTTCTTTTAGCCATTTTGGTTTATTCTGCTGATGAAGGCTTGGCTTGGATTCAGAAAATGTAGAGTTAATGAACCCATCGACCAGTGAGATCCTTTAAATTTTTCTGTCTTCTCCGGCATTTGTCTTTTGTTGACCTTTTCATCGTTCGCCACCTTTTTTTTGTGGGATTTGAATTAGTTATTAGTAGGGACGAGATCTCATGTTATGTCATCTAGATGAAAAGTTGTCTCGTGAGTTGTGATGTTAGCATGACAGAGAGTGATATTAGCATTGAAGATTGGAGCCAGGATTGGATTGGATCCATTTTGTCATTTATTTATTTATAGACTCCTATGTTTATGTTGAGTTCCTACACACAGGAGCCTGACAAATCTTTGAAGAAAACTTTAGATGGCATTTAGAGGTTTTTGCATAAGACCTTTTCATATTCAAAATGTATCCACATCTTCAAATTTACATCAAGCATTTTTATTTTATATATTTCAAAAAGTGCATTAAAATAAGTGGGTGAAAAAATAGTAAGTGAATTCATAAAGACACAATATTCTAGTAATTCACTGATATGAAACAACTAACTTCCTTTGCTATACTGTATGGCTAAAAGGGTTCATCTCTTTAGCTTGCATCTGGTCAACCTACTGAGGGTTTCAGTCAGTATACAATGGCTCACCATCTTGCAAGGTCAGTGAAAAATTATGTCTAAATTAATTTCAGTTGAGACTAACATCATTCTAGCTCAAAAAAGTCCACATACCATGTCAAATAGAAAGAGGAAGCGTAGCCCCTCATGCTGACTTTTCATACTTAATATTGGACATGGAACTTTTATAAAACACAAGGAAACAAACTTTACAATTTTTGGTTAGATTGTTGATGTGTAAGCGTAGCTTTAGGTGCAACGTATTTGTGTGGTTTAAACAACAATGGAGGACATACAACCAATTCTGTTCCTTCTCTCTGATATGTGTCACAAGAAGAACACAAGTTTTGTTTGAGCTCGGGTCGACCATGGTACGTTTATGTGCGCTGTCATTGTATTATTAAAGTGTTATAATTCAGCTGTGAATTTAAAAATGGCCCTTTCTATGTTGTCGTTCTCCTGGCTTGTTGTACACGCAAGTGATGCTTCTCTGTATCAATCCAATACCAATCAGCATTCAGAAAATCTAGCTCTAGCTCTAGTGTTGTAATGTTGTTCTAAGAACCTTAACGAAATAGTTCAATTTAACTAAATTTAAAAAAGAGGCATGGCACCCAACACCGCCCCTAAACCCAACCGTCATTGGGTGGTTAGCAAATCGTACTAAATGAGATCATACAAATTGTTACGAATTAGCCACTAAATCAAAAAGTTACAAATTGCCGTAAGATCGTGTTGTCCAAACCATACCACTCAACAACGAAACAAACTTCTACTTCTGAGAGACCTAATTACATTTCTTAAAACACCATTTTAGTACCATACTGTTGTTCTAGGTACCTTTGCGAAAGGGTCCCAAAAAAGTGATATGATTTATTATGATATTTTAGTGGGGCGAGGCAGTGGCGCAGTAGGTAGTGCTATCGCCTCACAGCAAGAAGGTTGCTGGGTCGCTGGTTCGAACCTCGGCTCAGTTGGCGTTTCTGTGCGGAGTTTGCATGTTCTCCCTGCCTTCGCGTGGGTTTCCTCCGGGTGCTCCGGTTTCCCCCACAGTCCAAAGACATGCGGTACAGGTGAATTGGGTAGGCTAAATTTTCCGTAGCGTATGAGTGTGTGTGTGAATGTGTGTGTGAATGTTTCCCAGAGATGGGTTGTGGCTGGAAGGGCATCCGCTGCGTAAAAACTTGCTGGATAAGTTGGCAGTTCATTCCGCTGTGGAGACCCCGGATTAATAAAGGGACTAAGCCGACAAGAAATTAATGATATTTTAGTACTTTAGACAGTGGAAATTAAAAAAACAAATAAATGTGTACCGTACTGTACCTAATCCAGCCTGATCTCACTAGGAAATGTAAGTATTTTACATTTTGTCGATTTAGTGGCTATTTCGTACAAATTCATTCATTCAGTTCAGTCATACGAAAATGTAAGATTTTAAAAAGGAACCATGACAACCAATCTCGTCCCTAAATCCAACCATCATTGGGGAATGAGCAAATCATACTAAATTGTACAAATGATATCATACAAATTAGCGACTAAATCAAAAAGTTACAAACTGCTGTGAGATCATGTTGACCAAACCACACTGCTCATTGGAAACAATGAAATAAACTTCCACTTCTGAGTGAACTAATTACATTTAGTAAAACGTCCTTTTAGTACCGTACTGTTGTTCTGGGTACAGAAAAGGGTCCCAAAAATTGATATAATTAATTACAATATTTGGATACTTTTGACAGTGGAAAAGGTAATAAATGCATACCATACTGTACAAAACCATACCGCTCAGTGAAACAATGATACAAACTTCCAAAGTGAACCAATTACATTTTGTAAAATGAAAGCCATTGCGTTTTTATCACACATTCATCTGCTGTAATTCTACCATCTTTCATTCCATAAAATAAGGCTCCATACAAGTTAAGGGTGATATAGAGCATGGCTCCGGCGTAATGAAAAAAATAAATAGCGTTCGGTTTGGCTAACCAGAGAAAGCAGTCTTCAAGCATCACTCCATTACTATCTCGCCGTCTCTGATTGCTGGAATGGAGCTCAGTCTGATTGTATTAGCAGTTGTTGACGTCGGTATCTGATCCTGAGATGGTTTGATGTAGGAGGAGATGCGAAAACAGGTCGTTCCTCAGGGTTTAATCGAATTATACTTTTGCATGCGGTGTGTTTGGGATTGCGATCGCTACTTATTAAAGGTTGGATGATTTATGTGTTAGACAGATATTTTACATCAAGTTTATTGTGGGATATATTGCACAGAGTCTCGTACTGGGAAACAGACTGGGCGTGGGTGGGATAAGGTAAATTAAATGAGTTATAATTTGTACGGCCTTAAAATTTCATTTCACAATATAGTCGCTTCAGGGAGTGTAATAAAAAATTGATTAATATATTGCATAACGCTGAAGTGATGGCTACGATACTGCAGTGAATCATATATTGCTTTAAAAAATACACTCACATGTTTATTTGTACACAAATGTATTACATTAAATGTAATTA
>NC_133197.1:14590000-14677500 GCF_049306965.1 Danio rerio
ACGTGATTCAAGCGATGGATCTGCGACAGAGAAACTATGCGTTTTGGAAACACTCGTCACTACATTGTTCTTTTCCCAAATGATACATCATACTATGATGGTTCATCTGTGAGTAACGTTGTTGTTTGGGAAATACACCCCTGGGACCTCATGTACGAAGACTTGCGTGGAAATCATACTAAAACATTGCGTACGCACAAAGCTGTAAATGTGCGTACGCAGAAAAAAATTCAGATGTATGAAACACTGCGTACGCCGAATCTCACGCATATTCTTTTGTACATCCGAACGAACGTGAAACTGAGTGCAACATGCACGAGCACAAAACCCCTCCCTGCCTCCTCCCCCGTACGAATGTGCTAATGACTATACTAATGGAAAAACCCAACGAAAAAGCAATGGCAAAAGCAAGCAAAAAGAGAAACTTTGAACAGAATGTGAAATGGAGGTGCTGCTTTCGGAGGTAGACCGGAGAAAAGCGGTGTTATTTGCAAGTTTATTCTCCGGAACTAACAACAAAAGAAAAAAATAAAGTGGGAGAGTTTAGCTGATGCGGTTAACACAGTTGGGTCTGAACATCGCACTGAGTGATGCAGTATCATTAAAATGTTGCAATATCCATAAAAGTCTCAGTGGCGCAGCTCGTAAGATGCATGTCAACATGTTTTGACACGTTCGAGCATGAACTCGGTTCGAATCCACCGTCTGATGAATTCTTTCTTCTTTTTTCCCCCGCTACATATCAGATTTTGCCAACTATTTATCACGAGAAAGACAAGTAGGAATCATTAATAAGTTTGTGCATGATATTTTATTTGCACATTTATTGAATGGAAATGTTTCTGATTCACGCATGCAAATTCATCTTCAGATGGTGCCTTTATAGCAATGTGCGTGCAGTAGATAGCTCAGATTACATTGGGAAAACAGGCGACCGCTGCAAATTGTGCTTTAATGTTTAGCTGGTCAACTGTATGGTATAAAAACCTTATATACCTGCTAGATGAACACGTCTCATACAGCTGCCATTGCAAGGCTCAGACACTTTGTAGAGAGGAATTTAACACAACTGCCTCTAGGAGTCGCCAATGGAAATAAAACAGACACGCACAAAAAATGTGCGTACGCCTGCCAGAAAGCTGCCGTGAAGCTGCGCACATTCCCACGTTCAGTTCATCGTTAGTAAATCCAAACGTGAGTGATTCTGAGCGTGAAACCTGGCGTACGCAAAGTTTTTGTGCGTACGCAGCGTTGATACATGAGGCCCCTGGTGGGTGCAGTCTTCAACCAATTAGACTAACACGAGAAATTTGCTTGATGGAAAGATGACTGTGATTACATCTTAAGAAGTACCTGTTAAGATGCAATGAAGCTAATTCTGATGCTGTGCTCAAGAATAAGTAATTTATAGTAAGTACTATAATGTTTTTGAACTACACAATAGTAAAGTATTCAGATTCATTTGTTGGGGTACTTGGCTAAAGTATATTATGGTAATTACTATTAGTTCATGGTACTGTAGTTACTAATGAAACTACATTATGTAGTGTAACTCATTAAAGAAGACTTGTTAATATATACAATATAATGCTTATTCCTAAATATTTCCCTTTGCTATAAATTACTAAAGTATGGTAAATGTGCAACACCTGGTTTTATTGGATTTTTTGTTTTGTTTTTGCTGTTATATACTATTTGTTTCTGTTTGGTAGAGCATTATATTTGCAGTAAATAATTGAACTAAACAAGTATACCTCATATTTCTTTAAGTTTTATTGACCACTAAGATATGATTGACTTGGACTTAAGTTGCTTCGATTTAAAAATGAAAATTGCAAAAATAGGGGTGAGACAGTATCGCAGTAGGTAGTGCTGTCGCCTCACAGCAAGAAGGTCGCTGGTTCGAATCTCGGCTCAGTTGGCACTTCTGTGTGAAGTTTGCATGTTCATCCGCTGCGTAAAAACTTGCTGGATAAGTTGGCGGTTCATTCCGCTGTGGCGACCCCGGATTAATAAAGCAACTAAGCTGACAAGCAAATGAATGAATGAATTGCAAAAATAGATGAAGCTAAGCTACTTTTGCCAAGTATCTTTTAGCTTAGCTTGCTACATTTCCCAGAGGGTAGCTTTTAGTGTAGTTAAGCTACATTTTAAGTAGAGTAGCTAATAGCTTAGCTCACTACATTTTTCAAGGAGCTTGCCCAACACTGTAAAACTATATAAACATATTTTTGGACACCGATTTAACTATAAATTCCATAACACAAAAGTCATTCTGTGTTAAAACTTTTTTTTTTTTTTTTTTTGGTGGAACAGGGCCAACATGGTAATAAGGTCAATTTTTTTAATTATTGTTACGATGAAACATACATCTTTAAATCCATCTCATTAATTCATTTTTTTGGTTTTAGGCTCTTTTTCCAGGAAATATTCACCTCAGATCTCACATCAGTGGAAAATGACATTCCTGAGCTGACCGTTCAAGAGGCAAAATGGGTTTGCGGTGAAGATTGCAAGGAGTTTGATGAAACCCTTTTCCAAGCCCACCATGAGTTACCGATTTTACCGAGGGTTTATAAATCAAAAGGTGTAGCAATGGGGAGCCCATTGAATGCTAACACTGTCAAAGCCATATTTCCCACTACAGCGTCCCTGGAGACATTCTCTTTGATGACAGAGGAAGTAGGCCTACTTGACGTGAATGTGATAAATTCACTGCAGTCGGGAATAAGATGTTAAAATATGGCCTCTCATTTACAGTGGTGCTCTGCGTGTGACTGGATTAATGCGTCTGTGTGAATGCCGTTATTTTCAGGCTATATACGTCAAATACAAAAGCAAATTTTACATTGACAAAAGAAGATAATAGAACCAAATGTGGATAGAAATAGAATACGACTTTTAGTTGATACTTTTTACACCCTGAATCCACAAGGTCAGTGTCCGAGTGCTTTCCTGGCTGGATAAATTGGTTCCAGTCAGGCCCTAAAATCCTGATGGTCTTAAACAGAAGTAAAGCCATGCATGGGAGAGTGAATCAATAGTTTCAGTTTTTGTTAAAAATTAAAAAAATATCCACATTTTAGTGCTTGAATCTCTTTCAGTACTGTGGAATAGCAAATACTATTTGTTTTACAGGGCCATTAAATCATCGTTTTTTCCCAATGTCTATGAAAACATATCTTTGAATTGCAACATCCTTGGTTTGCATGGGTGATAATGCTTTAGAAAAGACTCTGGCTCCAGAATGTGTTATATTGGACATTTGGGACATGATGGTACAACTTGAGCATGTTTTAGAAAACCTGGAGCTGTCAGTCCTCTAAGTGCTTGGATCTAATAAATTTGCAATTAGACTGTGCCATAATTGCATGAAAGGGAAATTAACCTCATTTTGACATTCAGCTTATTTATCTTTTTGTCCCCATCCAACCCCTTTCTTACAATTGACTGCTAGACTGTACTCAAATCAGCCTTTGAATAGTAAATTACTGACAGGCAAAATAAATTCCGCTCACCGTTATTATTTGTAATTTACTGTGTATGGCAACTTCATTTATATTGATTACAATATTGTGAGGTTGACGAACCAGGAATGCCCATAGTGGGTTCTCGATGTATGGTAAAGCGAGAAAAAATTTAAAGTTATGGCACTACTCCCTGATTTAACTTGCAAAGTGATGGTTTATTTACAGTATACAAGAGTGAAAACCAAAAACCAAAACCCAAAAACTTAGCAATGTAAGAAAATAATCGACCTAATAAACAGCAAACTAACAAACAAACAATATATATATATATATATATATATATATATATATATATATATATATATATATATATATATATATATATATATATATACAAACACACTATTATACACAATAAATAAAGATAAGTATAAGCGCATGCAAAAGACAATGGACGAGTCGGCTCCCGGTTGCTCTGGAGCACTCCACAGCTAACTCTGCATATTTAGCCAGGCCACTAGGAGGTGCTCTGTTTGACCAGCTGATCGAAGAGCAACCAGGAAGATGGAAACAGACACATGGACGCCAAACAACAGGTAAGTTTTAAACGGAAACATTCAGACATCATGTAAATATGTGTGTATTTGTAATAATAGCGTGTGTTATGGATATATTTTTTGTCTGTATAGGATTTATTTTGACAATTTTTTTTAATCCTAAAAGTTTAAATGTCTTGTTATAAACCCTAGTACCACTCCAGTGTTTCCCTATGAGTATTTCCAATGAGTGCACTGTAAAGGTTTAATCATTTAACATCTAAATTTGAAGACTATTAAACTAGAGTGTGAACAATTTGTCATCGATGTGATTATTTATGATGTCAGGCAGTGGAACTGCTCCAAAATATCTTATATAAACCAACACAGTTATATCATTTGTTCAGCAAAAGGAGGCACAATCGGCGGCCATTTTGTGGCTTTGGATAATTTGTGCTGCGTCCGAAACCGCATACTTTCATACTATATAGTATGCTAAAATCAGTATGCCAGCCGAGTAGTGTGTCCGAATTCATAGAATTCGAAAATCAGTATGTGAGAAGTACCCGGATGACTTACTACTTCCGGCGAGATTCAAGAGTGCGCATCCCATGCACGCTGCACTATCCCATGATGCCCTGTGAGCGAATTCATAAATGGGAATAAATTGACGCAGGTAGGTCACGTGACTATGACAAAATGGCGGATGTAGTACGTCCGAATTCCATTCATATTTTTTACATTCATACTGTATAGAACTTACTTTTCTAATCGCCGAGTAGTACGTTTAAATTTAAATGCAGTACCTACTGAGTAGTAGGCGGTTTCGGACGCAGTCTTGGTCTCCTTCAAGCATTATGTTATTCAGCTGGTGGCAACTGATTTTTTTAAGTTGATTATAATTTATGAGCAGTATCTAGTAACATTTCTAAGTGAAAATGGTTTGGAATTCATTACAAATGTCGATTTTTTTAAACATCTTTCTTTGAATATCAGCATATGTTTTTCACACGCTGCCTTCAGATAACCGAGAGGATTCTCTCTCACTTTCAGTGGCCATTACATTCTCTCAGAATCAAATATAAGCCTCAGATCTGATCTGAGGCACAAGTCACTGGGGAACTAATCTGGTCTGTGTGATTACTAGACAGAGACAGCAAGAGAGGAGCCCATGTGGCTGTACTGAGAACATGAAGAAAAATACCCAGAATACTCTTCTAGTCAGAGGAGAGAGACACACACATGGAGCGAGATAAGACTGGAGGACATCAGACAAAAACAAGGCTAGAAAACAGACGCTGGAAGAGAAAAACAAGACAGGAGTTAAAAGGTTGAATTATAATTGGTACCAGCAGCTCTTAAAGGGATGGTTCACCTTAAAATGAAATCGTTTACTAACCCCCATGCTGTTCCAAGCCGTATGATTTTTCTAGCTGGTAAAAACTGGCCATGTTGAACGTTGTCTGTGCAGGTTGAGATTGTTTATAAAATAAAAACATCATGAAACCAACATAAAGATAGTCCCTTTTTTTCGATATCATGACATCGAATTGAAACAGTCCTCTTCATGAGTAGCGGTGCATGATTTTGTCCATTGGGAACTGATTGGACCATTGGAAGATGAACATTGCTGACAAAACGAAGGCAGATTGACGAATGAAGGGCAGAAAGTAGACGCGCATTGGTAGCCCTGCCACAAAAGCATTCCATGTGAACAGAGGTAAGGAAATATCATTTCGAGGAGGGAGGGAAGGTTATGGTATTTGGTAAAAAAATAACAAAATAATGCAACAAAAAAACAAGCACTACTTTATAAATCTAAAATAAAAAGAGTACATTTTAATTTCATAACGACTTTAAAGGAAACAAGCCGAAGTTGGCACGATGCTACTATTAACACCAGTGCACACCGAGATGCTTTTTACTCATGTTTTCCATCAACGTTTAACGCCTTGACTAAATAAAAGGCGCCAATGTGATCGTGCATACCAACGCTCAAAACAGCATTTTTTTGAAGAAACCGCGCCGCCAAAACCTTCTTCACCAACCAGATTGCCATTTTTGTTGATGTGCACGGAGTTGCTGAAGTTAAAGTAAACACCACTTGGAGGTGCTCAAGTGTAAAACTGTCAATGCTAGCGTAAATTGAAGAAGATACCTAGAGGCGATACGAACGTGGAGCTGCTTATTGCACTGATGAACAAAAATCTTTTCTTCATCACTAGAGCTGGAGCTGCTGCTTGAACCATTCATGCTTGTTTGAATTACCAGTAACTTTAACAAGTGTGTCAACTTTCTGTCTTTTTCTTCTGTATTACAAGTGGGTGTCAGAAGCTTAAAGTTGTGTAGCGCCATCTAACTTCAAGGAATGATTTTGCATACTCTTCTGCTCGACGCCAGTGAAAATTGATTGGTTTTGAACAATACACGCTGACAATAAGCGCAAACGAAAAGCATCCTGGTACGAGCCTTAACTCACAAAAAACAAACAGACAAAAATTCTTCGACCTACATAGTTTTCCTCAGGTCACACAGGAAAAAAAAAAAAAAGATATTTCCTATTAACCAAATCACACCTCAAACCAATAATAATCTTAATTAACCAATCAACCAATGACGTAAATAAATACACAAAAATGAAGCAACATAATATACCGTAAAGTATGTAATCTGAGGGGAGGTTTTTTGAATAAGTCTTTTGAGAGCAATAGTGGCAGTGTGCCAATTTGTGTATGTTTTTTTTTTATTTTTTATCTTGATTGAACACTTACAGTTTTCTTAAGATGTGCACACAAAAACCATTTGTTTTTTTCTATATGTTAAAGGAGAAATAGGCTAAAAATCTTGATATACTTAGGCATAGCTGAATATTACTAGTTCAATACATGGAAAATTACACAACGTGACTCTCAAAAAACATTGATAAGTGAAAAACAGGTAAAAAAAAAAACAGGCCAATCATAATCTAAAAATCTAAGCTTGTGTTATACTTACCAAGTACCTGGGACTCCTATTTTGAAAACAGCTTAGTGAGGCAGGCAGCCATGCATGACCAAGGAGTGTTCACAGCCCCTAAGAACCCAAAATGTAGGATATATGGAATATATATTTATTCAATGCCACCCCAAAGAGGCATGAGTTGTTGTACAATGTAAGCAGTGTTTACTGTACCTGTCACCCTTGTTGGAATTATGTTCTTTTCTTAGCCTCATTGATTTGTAGAACTACAAGTTGTCACATCTAATTTTGTCCCTTTTTTTCTTTAAGCCACGTAATTTTACACGTTTACGTTTCAACTGGGTTCTTACGAAATCCATAGCACACAACAAGAACACATTCGATCATGGCATCATTCATCCTCTAGTTATTGATTTTTTTTCTTCTTGTGTCACGCTTGATGTTGCTCTTACCTGGTATACATCACATTCAGAGTTACAAATGCAGCCTGAGGGGAACTTTTAGTTCTCAGGGGACATTCCTTGTGGTTAGTTCCTATAACCAAGTACCTGTGACACAAAAGCCCCTAATGTTGGTTGAATACCTGGAATGACCTGTTCATTCATTAATTTTCTTTTCGGCTTAGTCCCTTTATTAATCTGGGGTGGCCACAGTGGATTGAACTTATCCAGCATATGTTTAACGCAGCAGATGCCCTTCCAGCGGCAATCCATCTCTGGGAAGGTATGACCTGCTATTAGATAGAAAAAAGATGTGAATAAGATTGAAAGTCCCTTAAGTTAATCTTTACCATTAACCTGAATACATTGTGTATATTTAAAATGAATAAATAAGCAAATTCTATAATAAATACACTGGATACTGCACCTTTGATTGCAGGCCCATCAAGAGTCGGCTCAAAATCCGAATAATGCTTCAAGAACTCCTCACAGTCCTGCTGATGCACACAAAAACTTTAGCGTCTTTCCCACCAGCGTATAAAGGTTCTGATAAGTGAAATGATAATGCCAATGAAAAGAAACACCTCAGCAAAAGATGGCTAATACTTAAGCCCAAGGACAAAAGTAGAGAGATACAGAATAAGAGCTTACTTGGGATAAAAACTTTATAGGCACAAGGGAATAGCGTAGAGATTTGATGTATGAATTATTCAATTTCGGGAGGAAAATTTTAAAGAGGGAAGTATCTTAAAGACCAGATAAAGGAATTATGCCGATTGCTTACATTTGTCTACCTTTATCTTATTCTGATGAGGTCAAACATTACATCTTAATCCTTATTCTTGTTCAGAAAAGAAGTCTTATTCAAACATTACCTATAATACATATTTAATTACACAGATTGTGTCTATTTCTCACAATAGGTCTTTAAAAGGTTGTAACCGACGCCATTTTGGACAGCAGAGGGCGATGCTAAGATTTTATTGTTTTTTTGTAGTAAATATCAGAGATTAAACAGTATTTTGGGAATGTCATTTTGGACGTTGAAACATTGGATACTTCCTTCTTTTACTTAGTTACAGTATAACGATGTACAGAACGAATTCAAACTTGCTTCCTAAGTTTTAATCGCTGTGACAACAAAAGAAAGATTGTCATTTAGTTTTCTTGTTGAAATCTAATCATAATCTAAACATTGTGGCTTTTGGTACCCAAATCAGTTCTGAAGCCATCTTTCCCTCAAAATAAACATTTTTGTTTTGAATGCGGGCGAGGCAGTGGCGCAGTAGGTAGTGCTGTTTCCTCACAGCAAGAAGGTCGCTGGGTCGCTGGTTCAAACCTCGGCTCAGTTGGTGTTTCTGTGTGGAGTTTGCATGTTCTTCCTGCCTTCGCGTGGGTTTCCTCTGGGTGCTCCGGTTTCCCCCACAGTCCAAAGACATGTGGTACAGGTGAATTGGGTAGGCTAAATTGTCTGTAGTGAATGATTCTGTGTGTGGATGTTTCCCAGAGATGGGTTGTGGCTGGAAGGGCATCTGCTGCGTAACAACTTGCTGGATAAGTTGGCGGTTCATTCCACTGTGGCAACCCCGGATTAATAAAGGGACTAAGCTGACAAGAAAATAAATGAATGAATGTTTTGAATGCCTGGATGAAAGTGAAAGTGCCAAACCACAGTTTAAGTCGACAAATTAAAAATGAAACACCCAAAACTACACAAACCTCAGGAGGAAATGCGGATAGCGCAGAGACTCAATGACGTTAATCTAATTATGCGTTATAACATGTAAAACGGAATCATGAAAGAAACATTCAAAAAGCAACTCATGTAAATGCCCTAATTTTATTATTGCCTTAATTAGATTAAGGCACATATTTCGATTGCTGATGTCCATGTAAACATAGTCAATGAGAGAATGAAGATTCCTGCATATTTGTGCCAGCCAGTCAAGTCGCTTAAAATGCCTTAATGTTTTAGTAAAGGTAGTTACAGTTTGCATAACTAGTGATTGATCTTATCCACCCGTGAGCCGTGAGCCACCTATAAGTAAATATGCAGCCTATTTTTTGATTACCTAAGGCGGATTAACGGCAGCACCCGCTGATATAACCGAGAAATGATGTGCTCCGATTGCACAGTGTCACTCACGAGACAGAATTTTTAATGAAGAACAAGAAAAAATTAAACATGCTAGACTTTCTGCTAAGGTGTCATTAAGCGTCGCAGACATGAGTTATCATGAACTATGCCACATTACATGAGGAGAATATATATATATATATATATATATATATATATATATATATATATATATATATATATATATATATAAAACATACAATATAACTACATTGTTGAGTGATTTGGTTTTATTACTATAGCTTTTGTGTGACCTCAGCAACTATAAAACTGTCACAACAGATTAAGTACTTTACTATGGTATAGTTTAAAATCACTGTAGTTTTTTTTTTATTTAAATGACAATAGTGTTTTGAAAGTAATGTCGAAGAAAAAGTGCTTATCAAAACACTTCATTGAGCCTTTATGATGTACTTTTGGTTTCTGTGTTGTTGTTTTTTTTTTTTTTTATCAAACTGTGCAATACTACAAACACCAAGAACCAAATATTAAAGCAAAGCCAACCACAAAGACCTCCACCAATCTGCCAGTGTTTCCACACACACTGAGAACACCAAGTACTAAACCTTTGTACATCGTATCACTGTGACGAGATCTCTAACATGCAATGAAATTCGGAAGATCACAGCAACTCAAAACCTTGTGAAACGAAGACATGGGGGAGTTGCTGAAGATGAAAACAAGAGGGTTCCTGAGTGTTATTCGTCTCGCACCCCTCAGGGAAAGCTTTTGTCAAGAACGACGGCTTGACAGCAGGTGAAACGATAAACGATTCGACGCTTCTCACCAGAGACATTTGATTCACTATTTCTTTCTAGCTTAAAAAGTCTAAGCATGCGAAATACCTCCCAGAGGTCATTTTATTGTAAAAGCGAATTTAGAAATCTGTGGGCAAGCACTTCAAAATTACACCATTACATAATGTCAAATAATACAGGGTTAGCTCACCCACAAATGTGTCATCATTGAGTAACCATTGGCATTAATCAAATACTATCCTTCAGGACCAAAAAATGTACCATAATCAAAAACTTTCTGTGTCAATATAAGGACACTAAAGGCTCTGCTAAGAATAATTTAATTCTTCTTTTTAAGTGAGAAACCTTTGACATAAATATGCAATTTTATTGTTATGATTATAGGACATACTGGGTAATATTTGCCAGGTGTATGTTTTTCCAAAGTAAAATAGTCAAGACTATTGATTTACATAGCACTATTAAAATATTTATGAGCACGCAACCCAGCTGTAAGCACTAAACCTTACAATTTGTCAATATATCAATATAAAACACAGGAAGTAGCAGGCATATACAACTACATTCGCAATATATATATATATATATATATATATATATATATATATATATATATATATATATATATATATATATATATATATATATATATATATACCAAGTCTTCATATGGTAATACGACTTATTTCTGGAAGGACTTGACATGAGCACCTTCTCCAATTGCCACATGGCTCAGATGTCTGTCACAAATAATGCCACACTTATGTCAAGTTTGTTGTCAAATGCTATTGGCTTTCTGTGTCTCGTGACAGATTGCATCAAATGCAATCGACTACCTCTGTTTTGTGGCTGATGGCATCACGCTGATGTGCTGCTCCTGGAAGAGCATCTTTTTGAATCTGAGGATATCAGCAAGCTGGAACCAGATTGTTTTCAATGATTAAAATCTCATGAATTACCGTGTTCTTCACATAAGAACTTGAAATGCACCGTGACTTGTTTGTACTTCTTTTTTAAATACACATGAGTCCACTTTTATTTGGCTGTTGCTTATTAAAGCTGCTCTTAATGCCTCATTCACATTAGCAGCGACTTTGTAGCAGTCCCTCTGGTCTGTGTAGGTCTACAGCACAGAGAATACAACCGGCCTTTGAGCGAGCAGAGAGAGGATCACGTGAGCTTTACTGGTGCTTCTATTGGCTGTCACTCAAGAAAGTCGCTCGACATGCCCACCTGTTCCCGACAGTCAACAGTAGACAGAGGTCAACGGAAGTAGCTCGCTCTCTGTGGAAATGCACTTGTTGCTTTGCCACTGCGACTCGCTAGTAGTGTGAATAAAGCTTAAGTGTATACGCTTGTTAAGTGTGACGTTACGCGAAGCGGCTTCCGGGTCCAAGCGCTCTATTCAACTGAATGGGGAGACTCATGTAATGGTAATAATAAACGCTTACAAAGCGTTTTAATACTTTCGAAAATCACGATCGCAATATATTTGTCCATGCCTAATATCCGATGGCCAGAAAGTGATTAATTTTTTTATAAATTGTTAAGTTTTTGGTATTTGTTAGGCAGCAAGCCCAGAGATTGTTGTGTACACTATGATTTTATATAAAATTAACTTTAATGTGTGATAGTAATAAAACGTGATCATAAACTAATGATTTAACCACTTAAATGAATGGCGGCTTGGACCCGGAAACAGTATTACATATGTCACCACTTAACAAGCGGATAGGTTTAGGGTAGGTGTGGGGTTAGGTGCTCTAAAAATATTTCTGAAAGCGTGTATGTTTATAAAATGATTCATATTTTTCAAATAAAATGAAAACAGTTTAATGTGGCACATAATGTGAAATACCAAAAGTATCCGAAGAACTATCTCGTCGTAAAATGACACCTAGGGGCAACTTTGGCATCTTAATATTGACGCAGAAGCTGCTTGACAATGCTTCAAATTGAGAGTGACTTGACGATAAGGTTCAGTAGTGATGGGTCATTCTTGAACGATTCGTTAATTTTGAACAAAATTGTATGACAGGGAGTGATTCGTTCACTTTTAGGTGGAGTAGAGGGTTAGTTCCTTTTTTCGAGTCTGCTATCGGGTTTAAGTCGTTTGTTTATCACGTGAAAGACAGAAGCCAATTATATGCATTTAGAGCTGGAAAAAGATTGCATCCGTTCATTTCTCGAGTCCTTAGGTTTGAGTCATCTCTCTTTACTTGCTGAGTCTTGAGATGAATAATCGACTCAAAAACCAGGAGACTCGAAAGGTGAACTAATCATGGCTCCTTTTGGCTCAGACTTTGTGCATTAGTTAACCTTATAGTATATGGGACTGTCAGTGTGAAGTGAATGAACCACTCAAATCTGAACACCTGTCAAAAAAGGTGAGCTGACATAATCATTGACAAAAGAACCAGGTAAACAATAAATGATTATTTTCTTTCTTATATATTCTAGTTATGACTTGTCTGTAATGTTCTCAACATATGGGCTAGTTGTCTAGGTGAGTTTAGAAGCAACTCATAACATTTTAATAATATTTTGACAAATTGAACGAAATCACTCAAAAAAAGATTCGTTCATCTCAATGACTCAACAAGACATCAACAAGTCAGAAAAATGATCCGAACTTTCCATCACTAAGATTCAGTGAAAAATGTACCTACATATATACAGAGTAATGTATGAGTAAATATTTCTAAAAGACCTTTTGCATGACTCAGGATTATTTAATGGAATTTGTCTGCCGGCTGTTGTTTCTGTCTATATATCTGCTGGTTGTATGGATTTGAAAACTGTGCACTCACAATAAGCAAACATTGAATGTTTTCATACTTCACAATCAATCTGCCCCACTTGGTTAAATACATAATCTCTGCCCAACCTATCCTTCGTTTTTTTTTTCTCTCAGACCTACTTGATGGATTTTGGCCTTGTAGTCTTGCTGCAGACAAACTGTCACCCTGCTGTTGCAAGTATATGATGGGCAAGTTCCCTGTTGTTTTCTCCAATCCTCCTAACAGCCATGCAGCATTACAGGAGCAACTATTTTTTTCTCTCTATGTTATGGTCTGCTCTGGAAATTATTTTTCTATTTTCCTGATGTGGGGCAAAACCAAGCCAATCTTTGGCCCCACCGTTTGGCAGATCTACTGTTTATGTCCAAGTTAAACGTTTAAGAGGTTTATGATGTAAATATGTTTCTAACAATATGAGTGGACTTCAGAAATCTTCTTAAAGAAATGTATTACATGGTTGCCTGGAATACTCAATCATGATTGGTTTGTCATAACTTATAAAGATATGTTATTCCCAGATAACAACCACTGAGACTAACAACACAGGCTCATTTGAGAACCTTGTATATTAGTGAAATATGTTCATTGTGTTCATATTTGTGTTTATCTGTAACGCTGCTGTTTTTGTCTGGCACCATCAGCTAGAATTAACACATTATTTTGGCTCAGAACTGTGTAACAATCATAATTGGTTTGCATCTGGCTGACGGTAATCCTGGCGGGATTTGTTCTGTGATAACAAACATCTGCAGGTACTTTATCCCTTACTTATTACGCAGCTGACTGAAATACCTGATTCTGATTCTGTCAGTTGCAACATTCCAGGGTGTATGTTATTTCGAGTCTCATCTGAGTACTTCAAACTGTCTTGACCATCAGTGAATACGTTTACATTGATATGTTTGTGTCTCTGCTGTTTTTGACAGATTGGCACCATTTTGTTACAGAAAAATGCGTAGGTTAGTGTGTGCTTCATTCAGCTGTTTTTGTTTCTGTCTGTTTGCATTTAATTAAAGAATTAATATGTTATTTTGGCTCAGAACATTGTAACAATTGTAATTGGTTTGCATCTGGCTGATGATAATACTGGTGGGATTTATTCTGTGATAACAACCATCTGCATGCACTTTGTCCCTTATTACATGGCTGTCTGGAATACTTGATTCTGATTGGTCAGTCGCAACGTTCTTGGGTATGTTTTTTCGAGATAACAACCTCTTAAAAACTCATCTCATCTCATTTAGGCTGTTTAAAGTGTCTTGACAATCAGTGAATACGTTCACATCGATATGCTTACTGCTGTTTTTGACAGATTGGCACCATTTTGTAACAGAACAATGAGTAGGTTAGTGTATGATTTGTTCAGCTGTGTTTGTTTCTGCCAGCTTGTATTTAATTAAAGAATTAATACATTATTTTGGCTCAGAACTTTGTAACAATTGTAATTAGTTTGCATCTGGCTGACGATAATTCTGGTGGGATTTATTTTGTGATAACAACCATCTGTATGTACTTTATCCCTTACTTATTACATGACTATCTGAAATACTTCATTCTAATTGGTCAGTCGCAACATTCCAGGGTATGTTATTTCGAGATAACCTCTTAAAAACATTTAATCCTAGTACTTCAAACTGTCTTGACCACCAGTAAATACGTTCACATCGATATGCTTATGTGTCACTGCTGTTTTTGACAGTTTGGCACCATTTTGTTTCAGAAAAATGATAGGTTAGTGTATGCTCCATTCAGCTGTTTTTGTTTCTGTCAGCTTGCATTTAAAGAATTAATATGTTATTTTGGCTCAGAACAATGTAACAATTGTATTTGGTTTGCATATGCTTGCCGTGAGTCCTTCCAGGATTTTTTCTGTGATAAAAACCATCTGCATATACTTAATCCCTTACGTAATACATGGCTGTCTGAAATACATGATTCTGATTGGTCAGTCGCAACATATCAGTGTATGTTATTTCAAGATAACAACTTCTTAAAAACAGAGTGTCATCTGGGCACTTCAAACTGTCTTTGACTATTAGTAATTACGTTCACATCAATATGCTTGTGTGTCACTACTGTTTTTGACAGTTTAGCACCGTTTTGTTGCAGAACAATGCGTAGGTTAGTGTATGCTCACTATTATGGCTCAGAACAAAAAAGTTTTGTCTAATTTCTATGTTTTGTGGCATGTATCCATGCAAAAACTGGGATAACATACATCCAGGTCGTCCTCACAGAATAAAGCCCTTTAGACTTATACAAAAATAAAATACTTCATGATGTATTTTGCCAATAAGCCTGTCAGGCTTTATTCTGTAATAGCAACTGCTTGGATGTACTTCATCCCTAACAAAATATGTAGTTCATGATCTCTTTAGCAGGGCAGATGTAAACAGTATCTAGATCAGCTTGAACATCAACAACAAAACCAGCTATTATCTGAACATGCTTTCAGACAAAGCCTCCAACAGGTTTCTATACAAGAAAAACAATGTGTTGTTTATGGCCAAACCCGCTGCCTTGCTCTCTTTCTCATTTACAGTCTTAATTCACATGCAACGTGAGCCACATCCTCATTGCTCTGGGAGAGACTCAGCCCCGTGTACGTTACAGAAACTCAGCAGTGTTTCCCGATAAAGAATGACCCCTGCGGGTTGAGTGGGAAGGGAGTGTTTGTTTGTGTGTGAGAGTTTTGGGGGAGGATAAAGAACCCGGCTACTCGCAGGTCAATTACCCTATTAGCTCCCTGTCAGCAAGCCCAGTTACCATAACAACACACTCTTACATCAGCACCTTGGGTTCCATGCAAGGCATTTTTCAGTTGTAGCTTGAGAACTCTTTACGGTTCTTGATGGAATTACTGTAAGTTCTCAATAGGCCCTGTTTTTATCTTATATTAACAAGTATTCAGTGATCCGATCTCAAGCTGAGATCTTTTCACACTACACTTTTCAACCAATTAACTTCTATTCATACACGTGCAAATGTGCCAGACTGGAAACGCAAGATCTTGTTACAAGTTTTGCATGTTGCTACATTGCAGAGTTCAAGCTTGTTGAACTACGATCTGCAAAATTGCATCTCATAAATGTATGAGACCAAGAGAAGATCAAAACATGACCTTGCTGTACAGAAATTTCAAATATGAAGTAAATACTTGTTTTATCAGTGTCACATTATTGTTTAATGATGCCCCTTTTCGCACCACTGTCTGACCACATTTCAAATACTCGTGAATTTTTAAGAACTATTTAAAGACTCTTTTTTTTTTCTTTGTGCTTTACATTACTTGCATGTATCACATTACATATGCTTTACATTACTTACAAAGCATGAATGCCTTGTTTTAGTGCAGTTTCTAGCAATACATCTCATAACAATCAAAGATTTGTGTGTCTTTTCTGAATGTTTCAATGCATTAAACAACAGGAGTGTTTAGACCAGTGATGGGCAAACTCGGTCCTGGAGGGCCGGTGTCCTACACAGTTTTGCTCCAACTGTAATCAAACACACCTGCTGATAGGTTTCTAGTGATCTTAAAGACACTGATTCAGCTTCAGGTGTGCTTGATTAGTGTTGCAGCTAAACTATGCAGGACACTGGCCCTCCAGAACCGAGTTTGCCCACCCCTGGTTTAGACTATAAGACCAATTAGATCCCATGTGTTTTTGACTACTAGAAGCAGCCAAAAGTGTGCAAGCTAAAAAGAACCCCTTTTACACCTGTATTTGTGGCATCATCCACTCTAAACCTGGGCCTTTAGATCCCCAAAATGCTCACAGCACTAGAACCAAGTTGCGTGTATGACGTCATTGTTTAAACCAGGCTCATTCTGATTACGTACCCCTATATACTTTTCTGGAGAAAGCAAAATACATCCCAGGAACCTTTTTTTTCCTGAATCCACCAGTTGTCACTGTGTATTCTCAAATTTCTTTTGCGAGTACTATCGCGCCTGCTGTTCTCAAGTAAATCCACTAGAGGCCGATATCAACTGACTGACTTACTGACTGACCAACTGACCAATCCCGCCCTTCCCTAAACCAAACCAAAGTGTTTTATAAAGCAACCCAGAAAAAGAAAAGCTCCCTGATTTTTACTACATTTTCAGATTTTACCTCATTCTCACCCTTTTATTTATTACCTTTTGTTTTTGTCTTACTTGCTTTTTGGAACCATTCTTCCCCAGACTCGAACCAAATTGTCGCAGTCAATTGCACTCTGCGTCTAAAGTCCGCGGACATACATGTCGTGCTACCGGACAAACTGGTAACAGTGGAAAAGCTGTCCATATGGAGGTAAGTCGTCAGCTAGTAAGCAAAAAAAGGAATGGTATCATACTGCCTCTTAGCATTCATTTTAAAGATGAAATGCAGCCACACATAGCTGTGGCTACATAATTAACGATCTCCAGAAATGTATATAGGGCTACTTTTCCAGAATGACTGTGTTGCTATTGGTAATAACAAAACATTTAAAAGTGCACTACAGTAACACCGGCTTGATGTGTCCAATCCTGCTCCTGGAGAACTGATATTCTGCATAGTTTAACTCTTAATATCTCTAACAATTTTTGCATATAGTGTTAACTAGAGTTAAACAGTTTTGAATCCATTCAGTCAATGTCCAAGTCTGACAGGAGCAAGCAAAAGCAGAAAACTTTTTATAAGTTTTGCCTATTTGTTTACACAAAACAGCATTTCTGGCACTGAAAAAAAGTTTGCAAACCCTGCTGTTGTTATATCTGAGGTGTGGATTAAAGGCTAGCATGAACAAACAGACAAAAGACATGACAGAGTAGAGTGCCTGTAGAGTGGTAGTGTTGTTTTTGCTGATCAAGTGTTTGCTAAAGCTTCATCAGCAAATTGTGTATTTACTTCACATTAAAACCAAAAGTGGGGCTGCACGTGGCACGTAGCATTGTCATCTCAAAGCAAGAAGGTCTCTGGTTCGAGCCTTGGCTGGGTCAGTTGGCTTTTTGTGTGGAGTTTGCATGTTCTCCCTGTGTTGACGTGGATTTGCTTTGGTTTCCCCCACATGTTTAAATACATGCGCTATGAATTGGGTAGGATAAATCGTCTGTAGTGTATGTGTGTGAATGAGAGTGTATTGGTGTTTCCCAGTGATGGGTTGCAGCTGGAAAGGGCATCCGCTGTGTAAAAAAGCACTAAAGAAGCACTGCAAATTTTGCATGTATGGCCGAGCCACCAATGGTGCATCATAAATTCCTTGAAGTCACTATTTGAAAACAATGTGACAATGACAAATTCTAACCTGGCATATGGAATATAGCATTTATAACCATTTTTGCGGATATGTAAATGTAGGATGTTTTAGAAATGTTGTCACAAATGTGAAACTTTTAAAACACAAAGGAAAAGCTTTTCCGTTTTCGGCTACATCGCTGTCATATACTGTAAATGTTGGGTAAACTGCAGGTTAGAGCAACTCAAAGAACAGGTTTGAACAGCCCTGGGCTAGACAGATCAGGTTTTGGAGGAATGAGTATCTACAGACATTCTAAACATTGAGGTAAACATCAAGGTAAATTCAGTAAAAACTCTAGGGGTGTTTATTCACCCTATTCCTCTGTCATGGGGTGTCCATTTAAAGATGGTATCACGTCAGAAAGTATTGCATGTTCAATTAGAGGAATACTGCAAGAGAGATGGGAACTAAAAGTGCACTGTTATATCGCTTCCCGGAAAGTTGAGAATTTCCCCATCTGTCATTGCACATCACCTCAGTGCCACAAGAATCTTGACTAAAATAAACTAGGTGAAAAGGAGTCAACATTCTGGGGTTATTATAAAGTTTGATCATTCCAAGTGTGACACATGCAAGTAACAATGCTGCAACTGCTTTGTCAAACTACTTTAATACATGCAGCCCATATGCCGTCTATGTTTGGTGATGACGCAAGGCGTATTTTGTCAAGTGAAGTGATCTCCAGCAGATAATCTGCACTCAACAAGTACAAAGTGCTGAATCCTGACATTCAACAAGCGGCTCTGGAGGACCACCAATATTACAGGATGTCATCTGAATTCAACTCATCATAGCTTTAGAGGCACCAAAACTTGAAATGATATGGTTGCAGGACTAGGAATAAATCCAAAATGTTTCATGCTGGGAAAAAAATATTGTTGTTACCCGGTTGTCATGAACAAAACCTCCAACCATTTTGTGTTTCAACCTGACTCAAAATGGCCAAAGCGATCATTCAATCTCTGCATACAATGTGTAAAATTGGTACCTTTTGTAGTCTAACATTTTGTCACAGGGTAGCATTTTTTATTGACCCCTCTAATGTACATAGTAGAGGTGACAGAATATTTGTTTTGAATGTACTGCCCCAGAGAAAAGCTGTTGTTCCCCTAAAGGCACAGTTTTTGTGCAATTCTTTTCTGACTGTCTGTGCACTCTCTGGCCACTTTATTAGTGTAATGCTTGTTAGTATTGAGATGGATCTCCTTTTGACTTCAGAACTGCCTTAATAATTTGTGACATATATTAAATAAAAGAATTTTAATGCATTTGTTTTGGATAGTTTTGACATGCAATCACCACACAATTGCTGAGGATTTGTTGGCTGAAAATACAGTATATTATGCAAGTCTCCCCTACTGAATTGAGACATGACTGTGGAAGCCATTTGAGTTTAGTGAACTCACTAGCCAGGTTTCCATCATAATGTGAAGCAAATATTTACAAAATTCACAAAAAAAAAAAAAAAAAGTAATTACTGTAGGTGTGTTTCCATGAAGTTGTGACACAATGCTGCGACACACAAGAAAGTATATATTTTTCATGTTAAAAGGAGTTTTGCCCTAACCATCCGAAACACTGACAAGCGAACTTAATATTTTATAAATGGTTTCTATTTCTGCGACATTGAGGT
This sequence comes from Danio rerio, assembly GCF_049306965.1. NCBI lineage: Eukaryota > Metazoa > Chordata > Actinopteri > Cypriniformes > Danionidae > Danio > Danio rerio. The sequence goes on from NC_133197.1 coordinate 14,610,002, forward strand.
TGGTACAACAGCATAAACTACTATGTAAATAATCATCTCAGGTGCTGATTATATGCTGTATTCAGTGTTAACTGCTACAAATGTGTGTTCGAATATCAATTTCCCTGACATTTATTGCCATAATGAAAACGAAAGCAGATAGTTTACCTCAGATCTTGAAAATGAAATAACTAGCAAATATATAGTTTGAAAATGAACCAACAACTTCAATTAATGTACTCAGCATGTACTTTCATAATATTAAAGAGACTCAATATGTATTGAATAGATTCTTAACCTCACCATTTCATTGGGAGTGAACTGCACTACTCTTCACTTCAGAATATTTCTGGTATTTATAGTTTACATCAGATGCGGACAAAATGCTTGCTGCTGGAATCCTGTTGCTTAAAGTACAAATGAAATCAGAAGTAACATATTTTTTTGTTGGCTCACCTTGCTAGTTTTGAGGTGAACAAATTCTCTGTGAATGTCATTAAGAAATTAAAATAGTTTGCCCTTGTAATCTAAAATGAAAATCAGAAAACGCACCTGTTTGTTTTCAATTAAATTCTCAGATTAAGTCTTTCTGAGATATTTGGCTTGATTAATATACTTAACTATGTCCCTCCAGCTCTAAGTTTTGACAAAAAACAGAAATCGTGAAGCGTGATGTAATCGTTGATGTGATCGTGATGTGAATGTTAGGTTGTAATAACTCTTCTAAAACTCTTTTCCAAATCTTTCTGAATGAAATGCCTAATTTACTACATTCAGCTTTGCAGTAGTTAAAACAAGCCACACTCACTGTTTTCTTATTTAATATTCTGTTTCCCTAGGAACTGTGTCACAATATGGGAAAAAAAACGGTCGCAACTTTCAGTTCATGTGTACTTTAAGACACATTGGAGTGGTTTACTGTAGTATTGGTAACCTAGTAGCCAAAAGTAAACAAGGCAAGCATAATGCAGACAGCTGATTGGTCACATGGGTGTAATGTTTACTACATCAAAGTTTATTCAGCAAATGCCTTTCTCATTCTTCGAATTAACACTTTTTCGCACTGCAAAAACAACCTCAAGTGAGCATAATTTATTTATTTATTTTTCTAAATTAAGGCACTTTTATTTGAAATTTGGAGTTTGCATTACTCGTTTCTTATATGATACATCAAAATGTGCATCAATGCTGATGGAAACCCAGCTTCTGTTGTGTTCAATAAACCACTTAGATGATTCAAGCTTTGTGACCTGGTGCTTTATTCACGCTAGAAGTAAATATCACAAGATGATGAACACTGCGGTCATTGTGGATCAGTTACAAGACTCAGGTAGGCTGTGGTGTTTAAATGAATCTCGGTTGGTACAGAGTATGGCATGAAAATCTCCCCCACACCATTATACCTCTAACCTGAACTGCTAATACAAGGTGGGCTGGATACAAGTTTTTATGTTGTTTACAAAAAACAGGACAAACCTACTCTCCAGATGATGCAACGAAAATTCAAGACTGAGCAGATCAGGCAATCTTTTCCCAAAGTTTTAGTCTCCAAATTTGATAGCCTAAATGCTTCAGCATTTCACATATTGTGTGTTCAGAAATCTTCTTGCGCAGACCTCAGTTATAACAAGTGGTATAGTTGTAATACTTTTAGTTTATCACTAATCAAGCATGTTATGAACTTTCACATGCTTAAAGTATAGAATGTGTATAAAAGTGATTTGGTATGGAGACCGTAACAATTGACGTCCATAGTATTTGTTTTTCATACTATTAATGGTGACAGATTTTCAGTCTTCAAAATAAATCTCAAGCAGAAAGAAACTCATAAAGGTTTGGGATCACTTGAGGGTGAGTAAATGGTTTGTAAATATTTATCTTTGTGTAAACTATCACTTCAAGTCTTTGGACAAAACAAACAAACTGTATTTGAGGAAACTCAAATAACCATAAATATACCAATTCTGAGTAAAGATGTCCTGAATAAAAACAGTTAATAATAATAAGCCGAATCAAACAAGTTATTTCAAATTGACCACTATTGCACTTTTTGTCTTCAACAACAAACTACCCATAGTTATTTGTTTTTTACTACAGTACAACACCATACAACTACTGTTTAAAGTACACTAGGATTAATCACAGTAAAATAAATGACTTGTGATTGAGTAAAAGTATACGCACTCCCTGACAAGTGGATAAAGAGTCAGAATTTTGATCCAAAAGTTGCAGGTTTGAGTCCCAGCAGTGTTGCCAGATTGAAAATGTCAACGTATCTTACCAGGACCTCAAAATTGTCATATTTGGAGGAAAATTATCGTACATCATTCATTCATTCATTCATGCTTAATCCCTTTATCAATAAATAAATACAAATATTTACAAATAAATTAGGCCCATTATATAAAAAAAGCAGGCTTACCTCAGTGAGAAGGATCAAACTCCATCTCTGAGTTGCTGCCACTGGATACCTTCATGTTGCCAGATGTTGAGGGATTCATTTTGCAGTACAAATTGGATGCCATCATGGATTGCAACATAGTGCTGCTTGGCTTGAAAGCAGTGCACCCTTCAGAATTCTTCAGAGTTGTGTACATTGCTTTGTTTTGATGAGGTCAACTTTGGAAAAAACACGTTCACATGACGCATTTAAATTGGGGAAAAACGAGAACATCAGTGGCAAACTCTCCTGTCCTTCTCAACCTCCTTTTCAATTTAGATTTTTATTTTTATTTTAAATGTTAAACTTTACATTTTTTTACCTTATTGCTTAAACCATCACACTCAACCTGAAAACTACTGACCTAAGCACAGCCACATGTGCCAAGAATGTAAACTTGTGGGAGAGAGACATTCTCCACATTGACTGGCTGAGAAGATGTAACGTAAGATGAGGTAGAAAACGTACGTAACTCCCTTTCTCCTTACAGACATCAGACAAAAGATGCAGCTAGATCAATAAGTACTGAAGTCATAAGATTACAATTAAATTCATTTTAAATGCCACAAACTTTTGAAATTATCGTACATCATCGATTGTTCTTCTTTGGCTCTCGAAGAAGGCGGTCGCATTTATTTCCTGTCCCTCCCATTTCTCTCATGGCTGTCTCCTCTGTCTCATCTTATATCTCTGAGACTCTCCTTGCCCTGCTCTCCAAACAATAAGGAATCATGGATTTGATCAACTGGTCTCTGAATGCAATTGACACCACCTTCTCGATGAGTAGTCTGGGTTTGGGGGAACCCAACTGTCCTGCAGGAACATTTGCTGCTGGATACACGAAGGACGGGTGGGAGAAGTGCTTCATCGTGTGCCTGACCACTCTGTCCCTGGAGGATTTTAAAGATATCTGTCTATTTAGAACTTTCATAACAGGGTTTCTGCTGATGGGCTTATGCGGGGCCCTGGGGTATTGATGAGTGATAAAAGCGGTCAGTGCAGCTCAAAACCCCACCAAGCTGGCCGGCTGGATTGAAACGGTGGTGAGCAAAGTTGTTACCAATCAGACTGTGATTAATTTGGAAAACAATCGAGGGAAAACTAGTGACTTTGCAATGAGATTTGGACAGACTTGGAGACCAGACATTAGATATTAGAAATTGGCAGATATTTACTTTTTTTCTCTTTCGGTTTTCCTGTGACTCTCCTGCTCCCCACTGTTGATCAAACATCGTTTGAAATAGAAATACAATAATTATTGAACGTCTGGCAACACGAGTCCTAGCACCACCAGGAGTTGTCCTAATTGTATCAGTTAACCTTAACCCAAAATCTGAGCATGGGACAAAGTTGACAAACTAATTATTAGATTACCACCAGTATTACAAAAGTATACTCCCTGTTGATCATATTAGAACTTGCAGCACAAAGAGAGACGTCACTGTAGACTAGGGATGGGAAGATTAATCGATATGTATCGATACGCGGTCATGCACGTGCACGATGCGAGTGCAACGGTTGAGCAGCAGAGGATGAATGAAATTTTGGAAGCAAATCGAGATGCATCGGTTTTTGCGAGATGCATCGGTTTTTCCAAGATACAGCTTATATTTTTAATATAGAATGCATTTTTTATTTATTAACAAGTGTTGTCAACCTGTTTTTGGCACATAATTTAATCGACCTACATAAAGTAAGCCTTAGCAACGGATTTGCGGATGTGTACACTTACACTACAACTCAGTGTATCAGGTGTGCGGATGAAGCTAGTGGTCCGCCCTCAGAAAGCGCGAGAAGCAAAACAAACATTTTATTCCCCACTGAGTTTTAAATCTAAAGTATGGCAACATTATGGATTTAAGGATGGACGACATGACAGAACAGATGCAATTTGCAAAATGTGCCGCGCATCTGTAAAATACGCGGGCAGTACGACTAATCTGAAATCTCACTTGAAGCGGCGCCACGGTGTTGTTGTGAAAGCATCTTCCAGTGTTCCTGCATCCCCGGCTTTTGCACTGCTTCACTACTGTAGCTACCAGCTCCAAAAGTGGTGAGAAAAGCATTGCAAGTTTTTTTTCCATGCGCAACAGTTTTGTGCGCTCTATGCCAATAACGGATGTTACTGCATTGTTCATCTGCAAAGATATTCAGCCTAGTGTCACGGAGAACGAAGGTTTTAAACACCTCCTCCTGTTAATTTTTATTTAATTATAATAATAATATTAATAATGATAAAAATAATGGGTGTCACGGTGGCACAGTGGGTAGTTTGACCACCTCACAGCAAGAAGATTGCTGGTTTGTTATATTTTTATTAGCCTGTTGTTTACAGTGACAGTGATGTTTCAAAGCAGCATAACACTGCTAGTTCACGACCTTAAGTTTGGAATATTCAGTGGCAAAATATATCTTTGTAAAACTTGTTTTCATAGTTGAAAAGTTAAATCACAATTCTTGTTGTGCAATGCTAAACCTTTATGTTGAAAGAGTGCAAATATATATATTTTAATATATATTGCACTTATACATTCTGTTTATCTTGAAAATACTTAAATAATATGTGCTATAGGTTCTAAAATGGCCCTCTACTGTAAACTGACACTCTGGCTCTGAGAGAAAAGCCAGTTTGTAAAAAACGTCTTGGTTTTGCTTGGTTAGTAAATAATCAATCAAACTCATTCAATGGCACAGCATCCTCTTTTACATAATCTCATAAACTTGATTTAATTAGTTAGTGCTGAATTATCGCATTGTATCGTGATATGGGTGTGAATCGTATCGTGTTGCATCGCAATATGTCACAAATGTATCGCTAATATATCGGATCGTATTCTTTGTATCGAGATGCTTATTGGATCGGCATTATAGCTTAGATGCCCAACCCTACTGTAGACTATAGTTGTGTGCTTAAAGTACTACTATTGCACATTTCAAAGTATACTTGCATATACTCAAAGTGGGCCAATTTCTTCCCATGAGTATTTATAGTTAATATTACACAGATGTTAATATGTAAAGTGTACACAATAAAAAGACATTGAAGTATACTTCTTTTTCGTAAAGGTTAACAAGCAGTTGAAATAAAGTGACCTCTGAGTGTACAGTAAATTTGCACTGTAAATGATTGCGCAAAACTATCCCTCTCCAGCAGGGGGCAGTATAAGGAAAAACCAAGTTGGCTGATTGTAACCAACAGACATCACCATATCAACTCAACCCTACTGACCTCACCTGATGCTGATCTGATGTCATCATCTGTGAAACCAGCGCACACGCCTTCAAACAGGGCAAAGCTCACAGGGCCTCATTTGTTTGACTGCGCTTTTGAGTTTCTCTGCTCCCCCTTGGCCTTCTCTCAATGCTGGAAGTCAACATGCAGAGCTGAAATATTCACCCGCAGTTGTTTCATTGAGCGAAATGTAAAGTGATGCCGAAATACTACTTGGATGCATTTCCAACAAATCTCAGAGCTGGAGTTATTATTTATGAACACTACAGGCTAATCTGTGGAAATCTGAAACTTCTTTGATCCCTTTGTTTTTCTATTTTTCTTGCTTTTTTCTTCTTCCACCAATTCATCAGCCTTTAAAAATATATGTATTTCTTTCTTTTTTGGCCACCCCTTCTTTTCATATTTTCATTTCCTTAATAATTAATCCAATCATCCCTTCTTCCATTTATTTCCTTCCTCTCTGCTTGAGCATTTTTAAATCTTCCCTCATTTTTTATATATTTTTTTATTTCCTCCAGTTATACTTTCTTTTCTTTCTGCCACCTTGTATCTTGTTAATTTTCTCTTCCGTATATCCATCCATCCTCCAGTTTTTTCTTCCTTACATTCATACATTTTCAATTCTTTATTTTCTCTTTCTTTTTATTTATCCCCTTGATTCGTCCTTTGTCATTTCTTCATTTGCTTTTTTGTTTTGTTTTTCCCTCTTTATTTTATTTAAGCCATCCTTGCAATTTATTCTTCATTTAATTTTCTCCATTTTTTTTCTTCAGCAATCTTTCCATCTTTTCACCATATCCCTGCAATTCACTCCATTTTACCTGTAATTCATCTCCATCCATCATCTAGTTTTCTTTTTACTTATTCTTCTATCATTCCTTCTTTGTTGTATTCTTGTTTTTCTTTCCCTTTCCCTTATTTTTCTTTTGTTCCTACTTTTTTCCTTCCATCCACTCAGTTCTTTCTTTCTTTCTTTCTTTCTTTCTTTCTTTCTTTCTTTCTTTCTTTCTTTCTTTCTTTCTTTCTTTCTTTCTTTCTTTCATGATTGCCTCATCTTTTCTACCTTCTATCTTCTACCTTTCTATCCTTTGTTTTCCCTTTCCATTCACCCACATTTCCTTTCTTTCTCTTCCTACTTTCCTTGTCAATGTTTTACTTCCTTCTTTCCCCTTTCCTTGCCACTCTTTTTCTTCCTTCCTTCATTTCTTTCTTGCCACTCTTTTCCCTTTTTGCCAATCTTTTACTCCCCTCCTTTCTTTCTTTTCTTGCCACTCCTTTTCTTCCTTTTTTCTCTCTTTTCTTACCACTCTTTTTTATCCTTCATTCCTCTTTCCTTGCTATTCTTTTTCTTCCTCTTTTCTTGCCACTCTTTCCTTTCTTACTTTCTTTCATCCACGAATGTGCCATATTTTCTATCTTTTACTACCTTCTATATTCTACTTTTCTATCCTTCTTTTTCCTTTTGATTTACCCACACTTCCTTTCTTTCTTTTTCTTCCCACTCTTTTTTTCTTGTCACTGTTTTACTTCCTTCTTTCCTTTCTTTGCTTTCCACTCTTTTGCTTTTTTAATTTCTTCCTTGCCACTTTTTTCCTTCTTTGCCAATCTTTTACTTCCCGTTTTCCTCTCTTTACTTGCCACTCTTTCTTTCTTTCTTTCTTTCCTTCCTTCCTTCCTTCCTTCCTTCCTCTCTTTCATTGCTACTCTTTTCTTTCTTTCTTTTTCTTTCTTTTTTTCTTTCTTTCATCACTTTTCTACCTTCAACTACCTTCTCTTCTACATTTCCATCCTTCTTTTTTCCTTTCCATTAACCCACACTTCTTTTCTTTATTTTTTCACTCTTTGCCTTCCTTGTCAATGGTTTACTTCTTTATTTCCTTGCCATACTTTTACTTCCATTCTTCCTCTTTTCTTGCCATTCTTTTGCTTCCTTCCTTTCTTCCTTCATCTATTTTGTACCACTCTTTTCCTTCCTCTCTTTCCCTGCTACTCTTTTTCTTTATGCTTTCTTTCTTTCTTTTATCCATTTTTCCTTTGTCTGTCGTTATTCGTTCATCAATGTCTTTGGTTTATTTTTGTTTTCCTTTCCTTTCATCATTTTATTTCCTTTTTGCCTTCTTTCCTTCTAATGTACCTCATATTGTTTGTTCATTCCTTCCATCATTTCCCTTTCCTCAAACATGTTTATTTCTTCCGTTCCATTTCTCCATGCTTCCTTCCTTTATTATACCCTCTATTTCTTCTTTTCTTCCGTGGGTCCTTCTATTTTTTCCTCTTTTCCTTTCCTTATAAACAGCACTACCTTCCCCCTCTTGCTCCTCTCTCTCTCTCTCTCTCTCTCTCTCTGAGTAATGGATGACAAGTAGATGATGCACATTCATCATCATTGATGGGTCACAAATGTGGGCGTGGCTTAGTGAAACAAGCCACCAGCCAATGAAATGAGAGCAAAGCAATTTTCAGTCTTGTAGAGTGCTTCTCTAAGTAACATTTCTTTTTCTCTTCATCTTATTTACTCATGTACATGTACTATCAGTCTCTGAAAGAGCGACGATCGCTCAGTTTATTATGACAGCGTTGTCGTATTCACATTAATACTATTTAAAAAGCTTTTAGAGGAGAGAGGTGAATCAAGCCTGACACTCTTCTCTCCATTTACTACTCGCATTCCTCTGTCCTTCACCCTTTCTTTCATTTTTAATCTTTACTATTTCACTTCTTTTTTATTCATTCTTTAACCATTTCTGTCTCATTTACGTCCTTTAAATTTGAGTTTTTTTGATACATTTACTGATTGTAAAATCAAAAACGCTTCACATTTATTCCTGTATCGCTCTTTCATGAATTATTCCATCTTTTCATTATTTAGCTTCAATCTCTTTTCGTTATTCCTTTAATTTTCATCCATACTCTAGTTTTATTTATTTGTTATGGTTCCTTCTATCATTCCACCTCATATTTTTCTTTATTCTATCTATTGTTTTTCTTTACTTTACTATTTTTTCTTAACCTTATCTTTCCATTAATCATTTCATATTTTTTTGATTTTCCATATATTCATGCTTTATTTCAATCTTTCCTTATTTTTTCCTTTATTTATCCATAAATCCTTCCTTCTATTCTTCATCCATCTAGCATTCTCTTCCTTTTTCCAGTCTTATTCTTCAGTCATTATTACTTCTTTTTTCTGTTTCTTTCCAATTCCTTATTTTTATTTTTGCAACGTTATTTTTTTATTCATTAATAACTCCATCATTCTTTTCCCTTCTATCATTTTTTTCTTCCTATTTTGAATATTATTTTATAGGAACTATTACTCTATTTTTTTGGATTAATTTTTCCATGAATCCTTCCATCCCATTTTTGTTACTTTCCATTCATTCCTCATTCATGCTACAGCATTTTGTACTCCTTATATGTGGTTCTTTATCATTCTACCTTTCCATTTTTCATTACTTCCTTTATTTGTTTTTTTATTCCTCCATATATCCTTTCTTCTTTTCACATTTCATCCTTCCTGCTTTTTATATTTTCCTTTCATTTTTTATCCCTTTATTAGTTTATTTCATTCATTTATTATTCCCTTCTTTTATTACTTCATTCATTTTTTTACCTTCCCTATATTTTCCTACCTTTTTCTTTCTTTCTTGAATGCTCCCATCTTTTCTTTTCAACATTCCATTCATTTTTTTTTTCATGTTATTTCTTTTCTTTCATAATCCATTCTTCAATTTCTTTACTTCCTTTTTTGTTTTACTTTCCTTTCGTAATTTTCTTTCATTCCATTTTTGTATTTCTTCCACCCTCCTTCTTCTTTTTTTCTGTTAATTCTTTCCTTCATTTCCCTTTCCTCAACAATGTTCCTTTCCTCCATTCCTTTTTTCATGCTTAATTGCTTCATTCGTTAGGATCATTCGACCATCCTCTAGTGTTTTTCTTTGTTTATTGTTCTCCTTTATCCATTTTTTCCCTCCTTTCCCTAAATTTTGTAACTTTCGTTCTTCCATCCAATGATTTATTTTTTATATTATAATTTCATTCTTCTTTCTCTCTTTCATTCACCCATTTCTTTCTTTCTTTCTTTCTTTCTTTCTTTCTTTCTTTCTTTCTTTCTTCCATAAATGCTATCATCTAGTCTACCATCTGTTTATTTTAAATTTGTCATTTGTTCTTAAATTTTTTCTTTTCTCATTTCTTTTTCTTTGGTTTATTACATTCCATCTTTCTATCATTCCTTCATCCATTTTCCTATCCTCCCTTCCAATTTTTTTAAACTTAAGTTCTTCCAACCTTCCATGAATTCTTCAGTTTTCCTTTCTTCCTATTTTTTTCTTTTACTTTTTCATATTTTGTTCCTTCCTCAAGTCCTTTATTTTCCATTCATCCATTAATCTTTCCATCCTTTCATTTTTTTCATTCACTTTAATTCATTTCTCCTCGTTAATGCTTTCTCTCTCTCTCTCTCTCTTTACCGATAATGAAAGATCATGTTCATTCATTAGAACAGGAGGTTCAGGCTTGTGGGGTGGGGCTTAGCAGGAACACAAGCCAATGAAACGACAGCAAAGTAAAGGGAAGCGGGATTACATTCCTCCCACCTTTCGCGATTCCTCATTCATCCTTCAGTCTCATTTACTTTCATTATTTTGTGACGTTTTGATAGTGAAAATAGAACTTCCACATTTTTATTTTTCCTTGTATCAGTCGTTCGTTCCTTCTACTTCACCTAAAGCACCCCAATTCCCATCATGCCTCTGTCCCCTCAGCCTTGATTTCCAGGGCCTTATTTCCCACTCTGAATCTGTCCGTTTCTTTCATACCATCAGCGTGATCTGCTGGGTTTCCATTATCTCTGCTTTCTCTTTCAGTCCCTCCCTGCTTCTTCTTTGCTTCATGCCTTCTGTGTGTTTAATCAGTCCGTCAGTCGGCTGCTCGCAGGGGGAAGCTGAATTATTGATTGAAAAGTCGAGATGAAAAGGAGGTGAAGTTAGAGAGAGAGAGAGAGATGGAGACAGAGAGAGATACAGGGCAACTGCAAACAGGGGGTCTGAAAAGGGGAGAATGTGCTATTACGGGTGAGTATGTATACATGAATGTGCAAATTATACACAATTAAACTTTTTCGGTTTTCTGTTAGTTGCGTGATACATGCTTCAGTCATTTATGTGTTTATTTAAACAAGTTTTCCATGTTTTGAGGGGTGTTTCGGCTTGGCTATTCTGACCTGTATCTTCTGATTATCTAGCCTACTTCAAGTATACAAACTATACATTTATTTTGACTTTCAGTAAAGTATTTTGAGAAAGTAGGCCTACTTAAGTAAACTTTCAGCTATGTGCAGGTACAAACACCAACATTACAAGAAAACAGTCATGAAAACGCTTATTGTGTCAATCGGTGCTGTAAATCTGCCGTTTCAGACTGTTGAATGTGTTTTTCCTCACAGAGACTGATTGGCGCGATGCATTTACAATGGTGTGCACCATTATAGGAATGGTCAATCGTACAGTATGCTATATTTACATATTATTTTAAATGATTAACATTACTTAAAATACAGATCAAAGTGAACATTTTCTCTGTATTAACAGGCTGACAACCCCCCCATATATATATATATATATATATATATATATATATATATATATATATATATATATATATATATATATATATATATATATATATATATAACAATTATGTTATAATATGACAGTAATTAAATATGTATTAATTATTTATTTATTTTTTAATAATATATTATGTTATTTAAAATAACTGAATTGAAATATTTTATAAAACATTCGGTATAATTACATTATAATATAGCTGAGATCAAATAATCATTTGATTTTTATGTCAATTATTATTTGTGAATATATTACAAATTATTTAAAATACCTTTTTTATTATCATTGAATAGGTGACGCAGTGGCGCAGTAGGTAGTGCTGTCGCCTCACAGCAAGAAGGTCGCTTGGTCACTATTTTGATCCTCGGCTCAGTTGGCGTTTCTGTGTGGAGATTGCATGTTCTCCCTGCGTTCGCGTGGGTTTCCTCCAGGTGCTCCCGTTTCCCCCACAGTCCAAAGACAGCGGTGCAGGTGAATTGGGCAGGCTAAATTGTCCGTAGTGTATGAGTGTGTGTGTGAATGTGTGTGTGGATGTTCCCCAGAGATAGGTTGGAGCTGGAAGGGCATCCGCTGCGTAAAAAAATGTGCTGGATGAGTTGGCGGTTCATTCTGCTGTGGCGGCCCCGGATTAATAAAGGGACTAAGCCGACAAGAAAATGAATGAATGAATTATCATTAAATATTATTAAAATAAAAATACTTTTTTTGTTTTGATTTTTTCAAATTTGGCACAATATTATAATATAGCAGTGATGAAGTGGATCAGCATGTTTGCTCTTGTTCTTCTGCCTGTCATTGCTCTTTAATTAAATGATACGCCTATTTAAGGAGATACGGGAGAAAAACACCCAAAATAGAAACAACCGGTGCCGCTTTGCATAAATATGCATAACGTCCTATAAAAGGAGCTCTGGAAGAAAGCCTAATTTACATGTAATCCATAACCAGATTGTAGACTGTGTTTGACACAACAGAAGAGCAGCGGATTAGAGAATTAGAGGAGCTCCAGCTTTTACGGGACGTCCATCAAACTCACATGATTCCAGTCATTGACCCCTGGATAATCTGCACTGTAAGCTTCTGACAGACGCTTCATGTGTTAACGCATGATTTTCAGCACAGAGCTCGGGTTTGTTCAGGTATAGAGGATGCTTGAGGAAAAGCTAATGGAGAAGAGACAGGTCTGGTTGTTTTTTTTGCAATAGTTTTTCTTGAAGTTTGTCTTGAATTTAACCCTTTCATGCATAAGTTTTAAATACTCCAGCTGACCCTACTGCATTTTCTTTTTTTTTTTTTGACCGTTACTTACAATCCATTGTGTTCTAAAGTTCCCATGGTGATGTGTCAACTTTATCACACTGCCGTGTTTATTCTGCTCTGCAGGAGAGGGTAAAGTCTCTGGGACACAGCTGAGGGTACTCGCGTCAATACAGCATACTTTTTAGTGGCACTGTACAACAAATAATATTTTACAATACCATCAGCACTGAGGTAGGGGTAGATGCTAATAAAATACAATTCAAGAGTTCTCACTTAGCTGATGATTATAAAAGCTTCTTTGGCATGCTGTCCCGGGAGAGAGTCCTGAGCTCATTAGATCCTCGAGCCCAGGGCTCCCTCCCGTTGCAAGGCGGGAGGGGAGTTTGAGCTCAGGTAGATCTCGAGAACTCCCCTGCTGTAGTAACCAATGTACAGTAAGTGATTGCTCTTGAAGATAACTACGTACTAGGAGCATATCTATGGTGCCAATTTAGATTATTCAATTAACTTAATTGCATGTCTTTAGGCGGTGGGAGGAAACCGGGGAACCCGGGGAAAACCCACGTGAGCACGGGGAGAAGTGCAAACTCCACACAGAAATGTCTGCTGGTTTGGTTAAGCCTGGAACCAGAGACATTCTTGCTGTGAAACAACAGTGCTACGCACTGGGCCACCGTGTCACCCATCTAAGATGGAGTAGGGGTGGATGGGGGGACTCTTCAAAACGAAGATAGCAGTGGAATGAAACCCATGGTATTTATAGTAGTTTAGGAGTCATCTGATTGGAGCGTAGTGAATTAGATAATGCGGATCCTGCCGCTAGCAATCATAAGCACGTGATCCTCTCGAAATTTGTTTATACATAAACTTCACTTAATGCATAATTTAATAAATAATATAAATAATTCTTGTTAACTTCCAGTAGCAGCAGTATTCCTTCTAGCAACAATCGCAGGAGAGACCCAAACTGATTTACATCATGTTTATTCATAATTTTCTTCCAAAATACATGAAGGTAAGCAACTATTTATCTGGGAGAGGAATAAAAAATCTAGTAACATAAGCAGTGTGTGTCTTGCGTGAACAAGGTACATCGTCCATTTATATTGAAAAATATTTATTATTGCGATCTCCATAGACATCCGCGTGTATTTTACAAACCTTAAATTGTATGTTTTGCTTGTAGTTATGCATATTTAAATGTCTGAAATCTTAAACAAATGTTACTTGTTTGAAAGCACGGATAAGTTGTGATTTATGACACCTCTTTCCGTGCCTCAGTGGATGCCGTCAGATTTGAATTTTAGCACTTTATGATGCACTCTTAATGATCTAATCGCACTGATGTGATCATATGCTACAGGAATCAGCCAAGGCTGATCACACCGGTGAGATCGTACGCGTGAAAGGGTTAATCCTCATTCACATTTGGTTTGCAGATGTTATACTTTTTTCCTGCTTGTATAACAATAACTAGTGCTAACGTCAGTAGTTGAGCCAGAAACAACAACAAAAAAAAAGTGTTTGAAATGACACTAGAATTCTAGAGTTTTAATTTGTGCATGTTTGATTCCCTCCCATTGCGCTAAATAACTTCAAGCCAATATTCAGCAGCCCAGAGCGAGTTTCAGCGCTGTTCAGCTCCACAATCCACATTTGGGCTGAAGATCAGAGCTGACCTGTTAAAACGGTGACCCATTTCAGTCCACAGGAGACTTTCTGTCACAGACAAACCCTTTCAAAAGCCCAGAGTCAAAACTCACAGCCTTTGATTCAGCAACTCTGTCACATCTACAAAAAAATATAATAATAACGGTTTAATCTTTAATGTACTGTGATTTCAAAAGCAATGATGCCCTGCATGCAATGAGCAATTTAAAAAAAATCTAAATATAAATATTTTTATACATGTAAAATAATTTCATCCTTTTATTTTGAAAGTGTAACTTTTAAAATCATCCATAATTTTTTTTGTACATCAATCAATCTGATTACCTGTCATTTTAATTATTTGCTGTTTAATTGCTTGTAAAAACTCGGACATAAAAATATTGCAATATATTTTGGGATATGGGACATACTGTTAAATTCAAAATATTGAAATAAATAACAGTGTCTCAGTGGTTAGCACTCTTGCCTCACAGCAAAAAGGTCTTTTTTTTCTGTTTTGGAGTTTGCATGCTCTCCCTGTGTTGGCATGGATTTTCTCTGGGTGGTCCGGGTTCTCCTACAGTCCAAACACATTGTATAGGTTAATTAATTAAACTAAATTGTCTGTAGTGTATCAGTGTGTGTGAATGAGTGTGTGTGGGTATTTCCCAGCACTAAGTTTCAGCTGAAATGGCAAATGGCATCTGCTGCATAAACATATGCCGGAATAGTTGGCAGTTCATTCCGCTGTTGATACCTCTGAAATAGATACTAAGCTGAGGAAAATAATATATATTTATATTTTATTTTTTAAAATGTTTTATTTTACACACACTGTAAAATGTGAACCATTGGATCAACTTTGTTTTTTTTTTTTTAAATTACTTGTTACACCTAAAAAAAAAGTTAATTATTAAAATTCTATTTAAACTATTCAAATCATATACATATTTCTTATTTTTAATTAATTCTGATCTCTAATTAAAATATTCAAAATCTTAAACTTTTTGTACTAATATATATACACATTTATATATATATATATATATATATATATATATATATATATATATATATATATATATATATATATATATATATATATATATATTTTTTTTTTTTAAGATTTTGGATCATTTAAAAATTTAAATAGAGATCATATATTTCATATACACACACACACACACATATATATATATATATATATATATATATATATATATATATATATATATATATATATATATATATATATATATATATATATGCACACACCAAAAATAACAATGAGCTACTAAAACCTCATAAAACATACGATGTAGCATAAGACATACTTTTCGCATACATTTTTCATAAATCATGAACTAATACTGTATAATCGCAACATTATTGCAGTGACTCATAGCATTTTAGTTGCTCTTAAAGTCCCATTAGGTCTGGAAAGAGCATCAGGGTCCCGCTGGTGATTAAATTAGCCCAGTTTGTCCGTGTTTTAGCAGCGTTTCAGTCAGTCGGTGGAGGTTTAGACCATTAAAGTGTGTTTTTATGAGAGCCGCTGAACACACTAAATTACCCAAGCGTTTGAAAGCCAATAAAATGCCACTTTCAAAGGCATCCCAAATCCTCACAACACAGAAGACACGACAACTGAAACGCAATAAATGCTTCATTTGAAGTTTTGAAGAGTAATTACAGTTTCTCCACAATCACGTCGAAATGTTTATATGACTTTAAAAGTGTACTGAAGCTGAGGGGAAACTGTAGAGAAGTTCAAAGACTCAAGAAGAAAATGGCCAAGAAATAAAAAGAAAATGGCCAAGACAGTGAACAAAGTTTGAAGAAGAATTAGGAAAAAAAAGATGTTGAGTGTTGAAATATAACATTTATGGATAGTTTTTTATATCAGTGTGTTCAAGACATAATAAATACAAAAAATATGTTCTGAGGCTCAAGTCACCAATATCTGCCTGAAATTATTTCTGAAACAAAAAAAAAGTGCTTGTACGGGAAGCCAAGGTGAAATCCCATCAGTCAAACATCTGTTTAATTATAATGTAATGAGAAATAATGTGGAGGCCATGGAAATCAGAAAAGATAAGACAGTGTAATTGAATCAGTTAAAGAGATTCTCCTCAAAGATTCATATTAGTCTTCATTAACGTCAGTCTGTACTTTCACAAAGTGTTTTATCTAGGTGAACTAATCTATACTTTATGCCTAAATATAGACATGTGATGAAGAATTTTGTGATCCATGTGTATGAATCGATATCTTTTTTATAAATATGCTTTCGTCCTGAGACTGCAAGACGCAACATTTTCATATACATACTGTACTGTATCTTGAATCTGATGCAACACACATGCAATGGTTTGTGTTTTCACTCCACTCCAGTAGTCTTGATACTGCAGAGCAACTCACCAAATCCACTCAACTGCCTTGAAAACTACCAACCACATGCTAGAATAGCAACAGATAGCTTAGCCATCAGCAAATGTGTCCATGTTATGAAAATAAACACCTTTGAAATGACGTAGTATATTGCTAAATCCACTCCAAGCCTTTAACTTTTATAGAAATTGACGTAGAAAATAGTTAACCAGAATTTTAGCTAGTAACTGATAATTTGCCATTACCAAATGTGCATGACAACAAACCACATGCTATAATTGCAGCTAGCAGCAGATAGCTTAGCCATTAGCAAATGTGTTCAAGTAATGACAACTAACAATTATAATTGCATTGCTAAATACAGTGCAAACCCAACAGATCGCTTAGCCGTTAGCAAATGTGCTGACAAAATGTGCTGTTATAAATTTGTTCACCTTATTTTTTTAATTTTGTTTTTGTTTTCTCACCTGATTTCTGGAACCGCTCTTCCTCGAACTCGGTCATTGTGGTCATCTCCTCTCTGCGTCTCGAGTTCGTCGACATTACATGATGAGCTTACCGGACAAACTGGTTGCAGCGGGAAAGCCCTCCATAAGGAGGTAAGCGGTTGGCCGGCAAGCGCAAAAGTGAATGGCGTCACACCACCCCGTAGCATTCGCTTAAAAAATTAAATGCAGCCATACACACCTCCGGCTACATAATACCCCATCTCCAGAGACGTCCGCGGTACTACGTTTTTAGAATGAGCCAGGGTTGGTATATTAAGTTTTATAACATGATGTTTTATCATTTTACCCGAACGATTCATGAGGACATCATTCAGTTGACTTGACTTCGAAAAACTCTCCCAAAGTTTTCTCACAGCTGCTGCGGTCGACAGGGGCGGGGAATGGCACAAAATAAACAAGACTGCACCAATTGCAACAAATTAAGATGTAAGTAAAAAAAAAAAAAAAGTATACAGTAAGTATACTGAAGGTATGAGTAGTAATACGCAAACAGCTTGTTGAAAAAAATACAGAGTATGCGTGCATATAGCCACAACTACACCACCGACACGCACAACACACTCTATACATATTCACACATGATACTCTCTATACATATTTACACGATACAATCCATAAATGATATACTTTATACATAAGCACACATGATGCATTCCATACTTATGCATACATGATACACACAATACACTCCTGTCAGGGTCTGGGATAGAACCTGAGTCTCTGGCGTGAGAGTCACCACTGAGCTACTGGAAGTTGATGAACATTCTATATACATACACATATGATAAAATCCATACGTATGCATGCATGATACACTTTATACATATACAAACATATGATAAACCCTATACATACGCACACATGATACACTCCATACATATACACATGATACACTACTGTCAGGGTCTGAGATAGAACCTGGGTCTCTGGCGTAAAAGGTGAGTCACGTTCTTACAGAGCTACTGGAAGTTGTTGAACTTCTATACATACACACACACAATACATTCTACACATATACACACACAATACAGTCCATACATATGCACGCATGATACACTATACATATACACACACATGATACACCCTATACATACGCACACTGATACACTACTGTCAGGGTCTGAGATAGCACCTGGATCTCTGGCGTGCGAGGTGGATCACTTAAACACAGAGCTACTGGAAGTTGATGAACTTTCTGTACATATATACACACAATACATTATTGACATATACAATACACTCCATACATATGCACATGATACACTCCATGCATATACACATGATACATTTAATACACATGCACACGATACACTATACGTATGCACACATGATACTCTCCATACATATTCTCACATGATACACTCGATACAAATCGCTTTGTTGTAAACTAAATAAATGAAAAGCTGTTTACAGTCTTAAACCCATTAATTTAAACTGTGTTGAATCCAACTTTAGAAATTATTTATCTTTAAAAAATACTTTTTGGGTTGAAAAAAAGAGTTTGGGTGTTGCTATAACACAAAATTACTAAAATCATAATCAGAAAGTTTTAGGCAGTGAAATCTGAGGCTTATCGAATTTAATGCTCTGTACCTGTTTTTCAAATGGTTGGCATATAAAGGAACGTTGCACAACTTAACTCTGCCCTTTGGGCACAACGTAAAAGCATCAAAATACCAACTGATATGAGATTTCATGTTTTGGTTGTCACAACAAATATCTTGTGACGGTTGAACAAAAGTCACATTCTAAGGTTAATCTGTTGTGATGGGCTTCATATTCTTTTCCTGGCGAATGACAGAATTATTCATGAAACGTTAATATATGTCATTGTCATCATTCTGAGTTAATGGCTTATGTCAGACTTCAAGATCTGACAGGGGTATCTTATGGAAACAAAGTGGTGTACATATAGAAATTGGCACAGTCAGTGGTCCAGAGCATTGGCAGATGAGTTGGACATTTCCCGTTGTGAAAGGCAGGTTACGAAGGTTGGTTTTCCACTGTTCCTAGCTTCTTGCTAATGAGAGATCAAAATCAATAATTTTCACTCTAACCCTGCTATGACAGAAAAAAAAACAGCATTTGGATAAGAATATGGTAGGTTTTGGTGCAGGTTTAAGCTGGTTTTTGCTGAACATGAGCTGCCAATAACCAGCAAGAATGAAGATGTCCTCTCTGCAGCCTGTAGCATGGTAATGTACTGCATCAAGTCCTATATGTAGTAGATGTTTTGACACAAATGCTACTGCGAGGGTTGGGTGAAGGTGTAGATGTTATTACACACAATGTAATGGGTAATTTAATTATTAATACAAATAATAATCATTTATAGCAACAACAGCTTATATATGTTTGACTTTATCCAGATTGTCATCATGCTACAGGGTGTAAACTTGCAAAAACCTGCAAAGAACCAGCTTAATCCAGTTTATCACCAGCAAGAACCAGCATAACCATTAAGCCAGCATTAAAACTTGAGGCTGATTTATTCTTCTACCTCAAGTGCACACATATGCTCTACATATATGCGCATAGCCCACGCTGTGGCTGACATTCACCTCTCAAAAAATGTAACTACACATCGCAACAATGCTTAGCGCAAGCTCTTTGATTGGTCGGCTTGGTAGCTATGACCAGTGTGGGCTGGATTAATAGCAGCACAAACCCATTGGAGCGAGTGTCGAGCCCTGCGAAGGAGCTCTAGATGGAAGCTGTTGATTTGTGTTTATCTTATGATTAGTGTTGTTGCACGTCCTTCGGTTCCTGCCTCTGAATGAGTGAGTTTTAGCTACTTGTATTTTAAGGTAGCATTTAGAAGAAACAAAACATTCGTGAAGAAACAGGACATAGAGGAATGTAAAAGCCTACTGCCAGCTAGCATTTCTAAAGTGTTATTGCAGAGCAACACAAACATCACGCAGAAGTATAAATGCACGACTACGCACAAGGCAGGCTCCATGGGTCACGACGATCACTCGACACAGAAGAATAAATCAGACTCTACCTTGCCAGCATATGCTGTTTTTTTCAGCAGGGAAGATGTTGAAAGAGGGCCTAAGTATAGAAGAGAAACTATAAAAAGCATTACCTTTAACTTAAAATTCCATGCATCATTGATATTTATAATTCTACAATTTCAAACATATAAGGGTTCAAAGTAACTAAAGCCCAGTATAAACGTCATAAAAATAAAAATTACGAATTCCCTTCCTTATCAGGGGTTGTCACAGAGGAATGTAATGTCAGAATTCAATTCAACAATAGTCATTAAGCTAAGATGAATCACGTGTCTACCAAAGCAAAAAGGACCCAGAAGCACATAATAGCTTTAAACATTTTTATCCAGTAAAGCAGGGATTCTCAAGATCTCGAGATCTTGAGAATGTCACAAGATCTCGCGGGATTAAATCGCAATGAGATTTCTCGTCAAGGTAAAAAGTTGTCTCGTGGGTTTATGTTAGCATGATGGAGCGTGAGGGTGAAATTAGCATTGAAGATTGGAAGCAGGATTGGACTTGAACCACAAATCAAGCGCTTTGCATACCCCTGGTAGGCTGGCCTTTGTGATGCACGTCACTCGATTGGGGCGGATGGGTGTGACATAACCGATTTTTTTCTCACCTGATTGAAATGTGCAGAAAGCAGCATTATTAAAGTGCAGTGGAGATATGTAAATGTCGCAATTTAACTATTAATTACCATCGTGTAGGACTTCTAGCTGCATTTTGCGACAGGACAGTCCACATAGCTGTTTGACACTATATTCTCTGCACCTACACATATCTCTAAGCGCGCACACATACTGAACTGATGGAGACTCAACACACCCGCCTTCATTATTACCAAACACGTTTATGCTGTACGAAAAAGCTGACTTTTTTTTTCTTTTAATGGTTCAAGTGACCAAAAAAAGAACAAAAAAAAACTTTTATATTGTCATGTGGCACAAGTATTTAAGCATGTTCACAAAAGAGAAAGAGCGCAACATCCACCACGTAACCAATATCATTTGTGCATCATACATCACATGCACAAATCAAGCCATGGACATTACATTAAGATGCCTACTGGCTTAAAAAGGCCTAGATAAAAAGAATATGGCCAAATGAGAGCGTTTCTGTCATAAACTATAGGAAAACAATTTGTTCAAAAGAAAATAAAAAAATTAAACCCTTCGAACAAAATAAATAGAGGAATGAAGAAAAAAGCGCTCTTTTATTATCAGCTGTCAATCAGCGCCCGCTTTTTTTCCTGGTCATTGCGCCTTTTGTCATGTGCAGTGTAAATGCAGACAATCGGATATGTCACCTTTAAAAGATGATAAATGTTAGCAGGTCATCATAAAAATTGAATACTGTCACAAAATCCGAATTGACCATCAATATCTGCAGTGTAAATACTTTGAAATTCTAAAGGGGAAAAGTCAGTCAGTACAGTTTGCTATTTTCCATCTATATATTAACAAATATGTTGCAATGTTTGCATGTTCATTGCATAGAATTCAATAGTAAACTAATATAAAACTATTGCATACATAAAATTATGAGAATAATTATGGAAATTGCATACATAAAAAATGGAAGTTCATTACAAGTTAAAAAAAACACCTAAATTGTTTGGCATTTTGTGATTTTTATAAAATCTATTTTTCATTTATATATTAAAAAAAATATTTTGAAGACTATTTCATTCATATTCATTCATTCATTCATTCATTCATTTTCTTGTCGGCTTAGTCCCTTTATTAATCCGGGGTCGCCACAGCAGAATGAATCGCCAACTTATCCAGCAAGTTTTTACGCAACGGATGCTCTTCCAGCCGCAACGCATCTCTGGGAAACATCCACACACATTCACACACACACTCATATACTACGGACAATTTAGCTTACCCAATTTACCTGTACCACATGTCTTTGGACTGTGGGGGAAACTGGAGCACCCGGAGGAAACCCACACGAAGGCAGGGAGATCATGCAAACTCCACACAGAAACGCCAACTGAGCCGAGGTTCTAACCAGCAACCCAGCGACCTTCTTGCTGAGGCGACAGCACTACCAACTGCGCCACTGCCTAACCTATACCATTCATATGTTTCATCATTAAGGATTTCTTTAAAATAGAGCAAAAATCTCGTCTTGTCTCATTCTCGTGAACCCAATCTTGTGTCTTGTCTCGTCTCGTGGAGTAGGCGTTTCGTCAAACTCCTACTCAATATAATACTATAATCGATGGATTTCGTTATTAATATGTCATAATAAAATGATCAAAGTAATGTTCTGTGATTGACTTCTTCAAACTTGGCGCAAAAACTCATGATTGCATCTGCAATTAGTACACATCTGCTTAGTCGCTGTGTGTGTGTGTATAGTATTATATATTTGTTAATAAATAAAGGTTTAAATGAACATATTATACAAACATTTTAAAGAAAATGTCAGACAGGTGGGCCTTCAAAAATTGATCGGAGAAAGAAGTGGGCCCCGAAGTGAAAAAGGTTGAGAACCCCTGCTGTAAAGAATCACAAATATATTGCTAACTTACAAAATAAACCCTCTTTGAATGCTACTGGGTGAATTTGAAAGCATTTAGCCCCCCTCAACCTTTCAGGCCACTATAGAGTATGCAATCGATACTATTACTGACTCTGTTTGTGTACTTGAAGCAAGAAAAAAAAAACGTTAAAAATGCATTTATATTTGAAGGGTACCATCCTCTTTCCACACTCCTACATAGAGTCACATCAAAATCAATGCTCATGTTCTTGTTTTTAATGTTCGAGCTTGCTAGCCAACCAGCTTATGAAAGCGAATCCTCGAGGATGCTAGTGGAAGGTTGCACAGTTCAACAATCAATTAACCGATTCTCTTTGAACACTTATGTGCTAATGTTTAAAACAAATTAGCTGTGGGCCTCCAAGCGCTGTGAAGATAGCATAAACTGCCGCTGATTACTTGCAGTGTGACTTCCATTCAATTCATTCTTCATCATCAGCTTAAGAGAACATATCATCTCCTCCTGGTTTTTAACCTCCAATATCATGTTGCATTTCAGTTTGATCAGTATCTGGTCTCACGAGGAAACAACTTTTTTTTTATGTATTGGCAGAGAAGTTGCTAATTCGTACAAATTCATATGATTTCATTGATTTTAAAACAACGTGTGACCCCAAACTCCACCCCTAAACCTAATCGCAATTGGGGGATCAACAAATCATACTAAAATGTACAATTGAGATCATACCAATTACAAAGATTAGGCTACTAAATCAAAATGTCTTGTCTTGGATGCCTCCAGCATCTGTCAATACCGTGCCTCTTGAGATAACTGGAGTGAGGTTTACCCATGCAGCTCTTACTAATTGGCCTCAATTACATTTACCCCCTAAACCTCATTCCCACCCAGATCATGCCACCAGTGTAACCCATCCAGTTCGACTTGACCTGCACTGAGCAGGTCTCGAATCACTGAATCTGTCACAGAAGGTGGGCTCACTAACAAGGTTGCCTCCTGAGATCAGGGGAGTAAAGTTCTCTTTCCACATGTAGTTCCTCCATCCCTGCTGCCCAGTGGACATGAATAGCAGCTTGTATAATGACTAATGTGCAAGTTCTGAACATATTCGTAGTATCAACCTTCCTAAATTAAATTTCAACATATTGATATGATAAGGACAGAAGATCCATAAATGCCTTACTATGTCGGATAATTGGAGCTAAACATCAAAACCAATCAAGGATCTGGACATGACTTTTTCTCCTTATGTCAGGAGGGGTAAACTTGATAAATCAGCCAAAACGTGTCAGTTTTCTTTTTTTTTTTTTTGAGTATTTTTTTAAAAATGTTAGGTCAGCCACAAGTTAAGATTATGTGATCATTTATTCACTCTCATTTCATCCCTTAACACTGAGACAATTGTTCATACTCAGATTGCAAATTACAATATTTTAGATGATATCTGAGAGCTCTCTTGTCCTCTGTAGACACCAATTGTGCGGAAACATAAAAACATCGTTAATACAGACCATAAGCTTTCAGTGGTTCCATTGGAATATTATTAAGCTATGATAATCATGTTGTGTGCTGCGATGTTGTGAACCCAGAGTGGGCCCACTAGGAGGCGTGGGAGGCCTAACACCACAAATAACCCCCAAACACAATGGCCTGACCCGAAAGTGTAAAAAAAGGTGGTATTTATTTACATTTATTTAATGTGGAGGATAAAGTCCAGTGCAAAATAAAATAAATAAATAAATAAATAAATAAATAAATATATATATATATATATATATATATATATATATATATATATATATATATATATATATATATATATATATATATATATATAGTGTCCATTTAAGTCCAAAAATGTACAGATATATATATATATACATACAAATACAAGGTATCAAATCAAATATAAAGACAAATATATACAACACAAAACAAATCAAAGACAAAAGTCAAATGTAACCCCTGTAAACTAGTATCCACTTACTCAGAAAATTGCTTACGGCCCTGCTACAGCACGCTCACTCGCCAGGTAAACTGACCTCGAGCTTCTTCTTCTTCTTCTTAGTTTTTTTGGCGAATTGCATTCTTTGTGCATATCATCACCATCTGTGCTGTGCAACCAGATTATATCATTGCTTTGCCCCAGTCCCACAGACCTCAGAGTCCAGTTGTTGGTTGGCACTGCATGTTCAGCTCCTTCCCCCTGCACACTAAACTCCTTAATCCCTAGAATTGTAATATAACACCTTTTTTATTTACTTAGTTATATTTTAGTTATATCTAACCTCGAGCTGAAGTCTGGCGTCCCTCTTTATACGGCAGACTCTGGCCATCAATTGGCGCAAGCCATTCAGATATATAATATATAGATCTTTTAAACTCACCTTAAATGTCAACGCTTAAAACAATAAATGCTCACGTCTGCTTAACAGACACATAAATACATGAAACATTAAACACATACAACCATTAACATCTTCTTTCCTCTAAAACATGTGCGGCTGTCAGAGACGGAGGGGAGATGTCTCACTTCTCCACATGTGTATATAAAGCAAAATAATGACTTTATTGAACAGTTTCTTCCTCTCAGTGTTAGTATAGTGCTCACATTCATGTGTTTGGGTTGTCCCTACCTATGATGTATTACTTCAGATGTACATGTGCTTATTTCTAACAGAGGAAGTCTGCACAGGTATCTGGGGTATACATTCATTCAATCATTTTCCTTTGGCTTAGTCTCTATTCCAGAGGTTGCCACAGCTGAATGAACCACCAACTATTCCAGCATTTGTTTTACACAGCGGATGACTTTTGAGCTGTTACTCAGTATTGGGAAATGCCCACACACAATTTAGTTGATTCAATTCACCTGTAGTGCATGTCTTTGGACTGTGGGGGAAACCAGAGCACCTGGAGGAAACCCACGTGCACAAGGAGAGAACATGCAAAGTCCACACAGATATGCCAACTAGCTCAGTTGGGCGTTGAATAAGTGACCTTCTTGCTGTGAAGCAACAGTGCTAACCACTGAGCCACTGTGCCTCTCTTTTGGGGTATACATCAATATTTAAAGCGTGTGAATGCGGTCTCAGGGGTTTGAAACAACATAAGCATGAATAATTAATAACAGAATTTACATTTTTGCCTGAACTAATGCTTTAAGGAAATTATAAAAAAATACTAAATTGTCAAAACACTGTAGATTCTGTTTAAATTGTGGTTTCATTGAATATCTACTACTTTTTGTTGTTGTTGTTGTCTTCATACTTCATACAGAACTTATCTGTGAAGAGTCAGAACTCTTAACTTAAACAGACTTGCAGGTTGATTGGGGAGTCAATACTGAATTTCGCTTCTTTGTTTTACAGGCAGGTACAGCGAATGGGTGTTTCAATTATAAATGGTAGACATTATCCCCTGTATCAAGAGCTTCAGCTGCTTCCATCTAAACAATGGTTTAGGGTACCACAGGGTGTAACAAAATGGTTTAAGAACAGCTTTGTCCCAGTAGCAATTAATCACATGAACGGTAATAAGATGAAGTAATGGTTTTGTTAGGATGTTTTTAGTGGTTGATGTCTTGTGTATTGTCTATTGCATGTATAAGAAGTTGCCTGCTCTGGCTCACTGCAGCCTAATTTACTTATGGGTATAGAATAAAGTACCTGAACCTGTGGTGTGATCCTGATTTTACCTGCACACTATATAAATCTTTTAATTAACAGGTTCTGCGGTTTGTGATTTGCATGTTTTCAGTTTATTTGCATAATTGCATTATGAGACCTTTAGCTCTGCTCTGTCTACTTTTCCTGTTGAATATTCAAGTGTGCAGATTAACAAAGTGACTCTTACTGACATTTCAGTAGTTTGAAACAATGTATTGCATAACGAATATTATATACAGAATTAAGTAAAATTACAGAAAATGAGTCTCACACTTTATTTTGATGGTCCATTTCTTGAAATACATTACATCTACATGCCAACTAGTTCTCATTAGATTATAAGTAGACTGTTTGGGTTGGGGTAAGTGTAAGTTGACATGTACTTGCAAAGTTATTTATAGTCAGTTAAATGTCTGTTGAAGGAGCAGTATTAACAGATATTAAGCAGACAGTCTACTAATACTCAAATGGACTATCAAAATAAAGTGTTACCGAACATTTTTTTTACCATAATTTACAAGATCTACACAGACAATATATCACTTCAAATTATTAAAAATGTCAATAAAAGTTACACAGAGAAAAAAATGAAAAGAAAATAACTGTTAATTTACAGATTTTTACAGTATTTCCCTTTAGCCTATTTGACTTAAGCCTTTCCTCTTCTTTCATATTAACGTATGAAACAGCAGATTGTATTCTTCATCTTCGCCACCTGTTTGCTATTTTGTGTTCTAAGTCATCCAGCTTAAAACATAGACCTCAAACAATAAATAAACGTCTTTATCCACTGCATCTGGACACTAATGGAAAACAAACCTAACTCAAACTTAAAGGGTCACAAAACATCAAAACACATTTTTGAGATGTTGACGGCCATATATAAAGTCAGAATTATTACTACCCCCCCCCCCCCTGTTTATTTTTCTCCCAATTTCTGTTTAAAGGAGATAAGACTTTTCAACACATTTCTAAATATAATAGTTTTAATACCACATTTCTAATAACTGATTTATTTTATCCTTACTAGATATTTTTCAAGACACTTCTATACAGCTTAAAGTGACATTTAAAGGCTTAACTATTTTAACAAGGCCGGTTAGGGTAATTAGGCAAGTTATTGTATAATGATGGTTTGTTCTGTAGATTATCAAAACAAACTATAGCTTAAAGGTTAAAAGGTTAAATAGCTTAAAATGTTTTTTCAAAAAAAATTGAAAACTGCTTGTATTCTAGCCAAAGTTAAACAAATAAGACTTTCTCCAGAAGAAAAAAATATTATCAGACATACCTTCCTTGCTCTTTTAAAATTTCCTTGCTCTGTTAAACATCATTCGAGGAATTAAAAAAATAAAAATAAAAAAATAAATAAAAACAAAAGGGGGGCTTACAATTCTGACAATGTCCCACATTGCTAAAAACACTATTGGGACAAATATATTTCACAAAAAAAAAGTGAAAATTGGTTGTTTTTGCATTATTTCTAGCAAATTCTTTTTAAACTTCTTTTTAAACCTTTAATTTAAAAAAAAAAATTGAAGCAATGTCACGGCAATGAGATCATTGTGTATATTCCAGCATGGAGATCAGATGTCTGCACCGTCCGGTACAAAGTGATTCCGATACAAAGTCATTGTGTTTTCAGCACATCTGTTCATTAATTCATGAGAAAGACATCAGCGCACTCTTTCGTGATCAAAATGTAACTTCATTAAAATGCATGATATAGCTTCGAAGACTCCTTTTACCTGTTACAGTGTTCAGAGAGACGCCACATTGTGTTGCCAACTGTACTTCAAACAAGTGGAAGAAGAAGAATTGTTTGGAGACATGGGTCGTCAGTGTTGCATTTATAAATGTGGCGCAACTAAGGTTTTGTTTTCCTTTCTCCGCAATGACAGCAGAGCTCATGTGTGGACCAACATGTGTGGATTACAGTGGTCTGCTAACATGCAACAAACGTGTTTGTAAGAAACACTTTTTACCCGAGAGCTTTTTGAATCTGGAAATGGTGAACTCCGGTGTAGAAAGGCTTGTTGTTGTGGGAAGAAGAAGACAGGGTCGGCGATAAGGTAAGTGGTAATGTTCTTTATTTTTGCAGTAATTCTTTAGAGCATAGCACAGAGCTCAAGGTGTGTGGTCACTCAACTCTCTCTCTTGATTGTTCTCTCCAGCTTTCTTAAGATGTTGTCTTTTCGGCCCTGACCAGCTGCTGGTGTTTCCACTCGCTCTTTCACCTTTCTGGTTGTTCGGCCAAGCTTTACCCACCACATACGGATTCTTTAAAAAAAAAGTCGCGGTTCCAGTTTGTGTTGAATTTCCTGTCTTTATGGATTTGTTAAGTATGTGATCAGTATTCTTTGTTTAGGTTTCTCCAGATGCAAAGTTAGTTAGTATTGATGAATGATTTAGTTACTAAGTTCACAGTCAATACTACAATATTATGGACTGAAATTCTTCCACTCTCACACAGCTCTCAAATCATTGTTTATCTCCCCTGGGTCTGTGTTTGTGTTGCTTTGTGTGAAAATCTGCAATTGCATGTGATAAAACTCCCCTTTTCATGCAAACACTTCCCTCTTTCAACACACAACACTCCCACCTAAGCAAAGCTGGACTCAACCACTTTCCTGACTTTTTTTTTCAAACTAGCGGTGGGAAAACAACTGGGAAAAGAAGGTGGGAGGGCGTCAAGGTCCTATAACTATTAAGCTTATCCAATAGGAGTGGACTGGAGGTGGCCTTTGATGGTGTTTAAGAAAAGAAAGACAAAATCTTTTTTTCTCTCTCTGTTTCCTCTAATCAGGTAGCACTGATTCCAATTGTTTTTTTTTTACCCTTCTACTACATAGGCAGCCAAGATCTATTGAAAGCCCTTTGGTGAAGCACCACCTTAAGGGAAATATACAAAGCCTTCAACACTGTTAGACTCTACTATCGCAAAGAATCTCCCTTACTCTCTGAACGAAATGCTTTTTTTTTTCTTCGTCCTAATTGGTGCACAAAAAAAATCCACCCACCAGCTGTCAGGGGTCCTTAAGGAGAGCAGCAGCACGAGCCAATTACTGTCGGATCTGCAGTGTTCTGGACGGGGCTGGTCTGTCACCCCCGGCTCCAACCAGTCCAACTCAGACCATGCGGCTCCAGCTGACGGGAGGTCAGATGCAGTCAAATAGCCAAGCACACTACCATAACAGTGCTGATAAATGTGGACAGCCCCGTGATAAAGGCTTCACGGAGTAAAAAGGGAGGGAGAGATAAAAGCAAAATGGAAAGGCGGTGCTTCTATTGAAGACGTGAGATAATCTTATTTAAAGAACCTCCGCTGAAGGACCTTCATGAAAAAGGCGAGTATATTTTAATGCATAATGCTCTGGCTTTGTTCCATAATCTAGTGAGCAGCCTATGTATGAGAGACTTTCAGGCATCATAAGCACATTTTATTCAATTAATAATAACAATAAAACAGTAAATTAATAAAAAATGTAAAAATAACATTCATTTATTAGTATTCTGCTACAAAACAAATGGCCAGTGATTTATAAAATATATATATTTTATATATATATATATATATATATATATATATATATATATATATATATATATATATATATATATATACACAGTACTGTGAACTCTTAGGCCACCACCAGCTTTAGGAGCCTAATGATGTGTTTACACCAGAAGACGATGAAGAATCAAGCGAGTAAAGTTGACCCTGGACCATCATCATCATTTAAAGTGTAAATTCACTAATGTTGATCCTGGACCATCATCATCATTTAACCCTCTGGGGTCGAAGACCTCGTATACAGTACGTATATGTGTGAAATAAACTTGCATTACAAATTTACTAATGTTCATCCTGGACAATCATTATCATTTAAATACAGTGAAAATTCTCTAATGTTGATACTGGACCATCATCAACAATTACAGAGTAAATTTTATAATGCTAATCATGGATCATCATCATCATTTACACTGTAAATTTACTAATGTTGATTCTGGACCATCATCAAAATTTAAATACAGTGTACATTCATTAATGTTGATACTGGACCATCATCATCATTTAAAGTAAAAATTCAATTTTGTTGATCCTGGATCATCATCATCATCATATCAAGTGAACACTGA
Source organism: Danio rerio (assembly GCF_049306965.1). Lineage (NCBI taxonomy): Eukaryota > Metazoa > Chordata > Actinopteri > Cypriniformes > Danionidae > Danio > Danio rerio. The sequence goes on from NC_133197.1 coordinate 14,640,424, forward strand.
CTATGTTGATCCTGGACCATCATCATCATCATCATCATCATCATCATTTAATTACAGTGTAAATTCACTAATGTTGATCCTGGACCATCATCATCATTTTAATACAGTGTAAATTCACTAATGTTGATCCTGGACCATAATCATCATTTAAAGTGGAAATTCACAAATGTTGATCCTGGACCATCATCATAATTTTATCACAGTATAAATTCACTAATGTTGATCCTGGACCTTCATCGTCATTGAAAGTAAAATTTTACTAATGTTGATCCTGGACCTTCATCATCATTTAAAGTAAAAATTCACTAATGTTTATCCTGGATCATCATCATTCAAAGTGAAAATTTTCTAATATTGATCCTGGACCATCATCATCATTTAAATACAGTGAAAATTCAGCAATGTTGATTCTGGACCATCATCATCATTTAAACGGAAAATTGACTAATGTTGATCCTGGACCATTATTATTATCATTGAAATACAGTGTAAATTCACTAATGTTGATCCTTGACCATCATCATCATCATCATCTTTAAAGTTGAATTCACTAATGTTGGTCCTGGACCATCATTTAAAGTGAAAATTCACTATTGTTGATCCTGGACCATCATCATCATTTAATGTGAAAATTCACTATTGTCGATCCTGGACCATCATCATCATCATCATTTTATTACGGTGAAAACACACCAATGTTGATCCTGGACCTTCATCATCATTTAAAGTAAAAATTCACTAATGTTTATCCTGGATCATCATCATTCAAAGTGAAAAATTTCTAATATTGATCCTGGACCATCATCATCATTTAAAGTGAAAATTCACAAATGTTGATCCTGGACCATCATCATCTTGAAAATTCACTATTGTTGATCCTGGACCATCATCATCTTGAAAATTCACTATTGTTGATCCTGGACCATCATCATCATCATCATCATCATCATCATCATCATCATCATCATCATTTTATTACGGTGAAAACACACCAATGTTTACCCTGGACAATCATCATCATTTAAAGTAAAAATTCACTATTGTTGAACCTGGACCATCATCATCATCATCAATTTTAGTGAAAATTCACTATTTTGAATCAGATGTATTAAACACTGTGTAACCGGAGTCACACGCATATTTTTTTGTACATCCAGATTAACGTGAGGGCGAAGCAGTGGTGCAATGGGTAGTGCTTTCACAGCAAGAAGGTCACTGGGTCGTTGGTTCGAGCCTCGGCTGGGTCAGTTGGCGTTTCTGTGTGGAGTTTGGTGTCCCTGTGTTCGCGTGGGTTTCCTCCGGGTGCTCCCATTTCCCCCACAGTCCAAAGACATGCGGTACAGGTGCAATGGGTAGGCTAAATTGTGCGTAGTGTATGAGTGTGAGTGTGTGTGTGGATGTTTCCCAGAGATGGGTTGCGGCTGGAAGGGCATCCGCTGCATTAAAAACATGCTGGATAAGTTGGCGGTTCATTCCACTGTGGCGACCCTGTATTAATTAATAAAGAGACTAAGCTGAAAAGAAAATGAATGAATAAATTAACATGAAACTGAGCGCACGTGTATGACACAAAACCCCTCCTTGCCTCCTCCCCCTAATAAATATGGTAATAACTCCCCTTTGGCAGAACCAAATGAAAAAGCAATGGCAAAATCAAGCAAAAAGAGAAACTACAGGAGGTACTCCTATCAGAGGTAGACCAGAGAAAAACTGTGTTATTTGCAAGTTTGTCCTACGGAATTAATAACAAAGTTTAGCTGATCCGGTTAATGCAGTGGGGTCTGAACATCACACTGTGAGTGAATAAAAAAAAAGAAATGGTCTGATGTAAAGGTGCAGGTTAAGCGGAGAACAGTGGCTGAACCAACAATCTTTGAGGAGAGAGTTGCCTCAATTGTGGGCAACACTTTACTGTCTGGAGTGGTTTCTATGTCTGTGGAAGACACAGATGCATTAGAAAAACACTTTGTTAGGGCAGTATAGCAGTACCCCTCTACTCTTATCAAGGCAGCGCCATCAGCATTTCAGCTGCCTAATTGCCCGCTCTACAACTGACCGAGTGCCTGCCACCTTGAAGCCTCATCCCATCCATGCTGTTTGTGAGAATAAATTAATCATGGGTTGACCTAGGCCACCTTGCTACACAATATTTGTTAAGCCTTATATACCTGCTAGACACGCGAATGATCCCGTCCCATACGTCTGGCATTGCACGGCTCAAAGATACTTTGTAGTGTGCAATTGAACAAAAATGCATTTAGGAGTCACCAATGGAAATAAAACAAACACACACAAGAATTACACATACGCCAGACATGAAGTTGGCATGGACCAACGCACATTCTCACGTTAATTTCATCGTTAGTAAATCCAAACGTGAGGCCCTAGGTCTGGACTCTGTGGAGGCCATTTCATGACTGTCTATCAGTTGTTTGTCTTTCCAAATAGGATTCCAAATTAGGTACTTTCTAAAAGGAATTAAGCATGAATGATGAATTAAATCCTGTCAATACTTTTCAGCCTTCACAATCCCATCAATTCAGGCAAGAGCTCTGGTAGAAATGCAGCTCAAATCAAGACAGAAACTCATTCTTCTTTCTGTAACTCTTTCGTTTATGTCTTTAAAAAGAAAGTAACATATAATGTCATTATACACTAACTAAAACAACTTTTGCACAGTAATGTATCTAATCGTTTTTTAGTTCGATGTTTTAAGCTCAATGTAAAAATATATATATACTTTGAAACATGATTTAAACAACAAAAGTTACAGCTTCTGTATTCATATTTCAGACATTTTTTGTATTTTGTTTTAATATTTAGTACATTTTGAATACCTATACTGCATAAGTTTGGGCACTGAATAGAAAGTACAAATGTCTAGTGCTGTGGAGCATGTGAGGGATGAATGCAAAACAGGAACAAGAGAGCGAAACGTGACAGGCGTTTCAGAGAACGACAGGAAGTGGATATCCATGAGGAGAGAACAAAACCATGTTCATCTCTCAGCGCTGACAGCTTGAAATTAACCCCAAACACAGAGTCCAAGGGCCAATGCTTGTTGCGGAGAGTGGGATAAAAGGGAGGAAATGAGACAAATGACAAGGAAGATGTTGTAGCAGATGTGAGTCAGAATTAGCAACACAAAGACAGAATAAGAAAGCAGAAAGAGTGTTGCTTAATATTTTGGTTGGATTTAAATGTCACAGTACAACGTTTATCAGGGTGTTTACATGCCAGTGATGCATTATAAATAAAACAATTTTCCTTTGTGGTTTTAAGAAGTTTTGGGTACAGACAACAACACTGTCAAAGATGTTCCTATTCATATAATATGTGAAAATGACTCAAAGTGTTGTATTATGCCAGGCCAGGAGGTAGCAATGTCCCTAAAAGTGCCTGTGTACAAATGTTCCTGTAGTACACTAATGTTTTGATTATCAAATACTTGTGGTTACCTATAAACCGAACCTCCAATACATGTGTACAAAAAAACACAATTTAACACTTTAGATAACACTTTAACTTCAAAACATTGCATTTTCAAGCCCCAAAACACCTGTCATGTAAATAGATGGCCAAAACACATACAATGTGTCTAATTTTCTTTGTGTCTAATTTAAAAAAAATTTTCTCCCTAATTGTAATAACGAATACTAGTAAAAGAAGAACTCCATTCGAGAGAACGAATTAGTTCCATAACAGCTAATGGAGGTTTATGAAGGTGAACGTACTGCAGGTGCGTTCCTTTCTACCCAAAACTCCTAAATGGGCCCATCTGTTGAGAAACTGTGTTGTTATGCAGAGCTAAAAATAGCCATCTGTCTCCATGGCAAGCTAAAGGTTGAGCGGCTGCCGGACGGACAGGTAAGGACGCGCGGCTTGAGGCGATACACACATCACAGGGAATATGTGAATACAAATTTCTGTTTGTAGTCATTGCTCAGCACAATGCGTGTGTAAAGCCGTAAACAGTTATTTTTTTGCTGCTGCTAGCACACACAGGAGACAATGGAAGACGGTGTTGCATTCAAGATAACCATTACTGGTGGTTTTTAATTTAAACAAACTTCTGTGTGAAAATACTTACATTAGCATTTTCCCAACTAGCAAAACTACATGTTCAGCCAGACCTTTTTCGGTCAGTTCTTGCCATATTCTTTCATTTCAAAAGTGTGTATGATTGTTTTAGTACTAAACATGTCATACAACCATAAAGCAAATCATAATTTGTTACTAAACATTGAATCTTTGTATCTACCAATTGAATTCTGCAAAAGAGATGTGTGTTGATTGAAGTTCTCACATACTGTAGTTGCCTACTTAAGCTAATTTTTGGCAAGTAGGGTTTGACCCGGCATCTGTTTGGCAGACATCTTGGGAAAGCTAGAGGGATTTTTATATTTTGCAGTTATAGGAACTAATTCTAGGAACTAGCCATCAGACTGTTACCCCAGCAACTAAAGTTCACCCCTCTAGACCAGTAGTCCTCAACCACTGGGCCACAGATCATTACCAGTGTTGACAGATGTAGCTGACTGATTCCAGCACATAAAGTATCCAGAACCCGCCAAAATGCAAAAATACCCGCCCAATTTTCTGTAATCACAATTAATACCGGTTAGTGGATTACTTGGTACCTGGCCGCACAAGAAATCATTAATTATTTCCGTTTTATTTTTTTATTTGAGTCTGAGTGATCTTTTATTTTGAAAAGTCTTTTATTTTAAAAAATGACCGCTTCACATATCAGCCACCTGAGCACCCAAATTTAAACCACAAGCAGCAAAATGAGTAAGTAACAGACATCTTTGGAATGTTTCTTTGCTAAAGGGAAAAGGCCCAGTGAAGGACCCGCAAACTGCCAAAGAATAGATCCGCAACGCATTTGACAACAAATAAGATGAATCCAACATGTCTGTGCAGGAAGATCAACAGCTGGAGATCGCAAATGATGGTGGCTTTTTAGGGGCTGTTAGCATATCATATCTTTTCTAGTTAGCGCAAGTTCGTTATTTTCAATGGAGGTGCGGGACTGGTGTGATCGTTTCACACCTTCCAGACGCACCCAGTTGAATTAATGCCACGAGGAGTGCACTGCGTGTCACGTGACAAGAACTGACAATTCAGCTTGCATGCAATATACACATTTCGGTAGACTAACTATCTTTGACCAGGTATGTCCAAACTCGGTCCTGAAGGGCCAGTGTCCTGAGTTTAGCTCCAACCCTAATCAAACACACCTGAACCAGCTAATCCTAGAAGCCAGCTAATACTAGAAACTTCCTGGCAGGTGTGGTAATGTTCCTCCAGGACTGAGTTTGGACACCCATGTCTTAGACAAACACAGAATACCCAAACACTGCAGTAATTTGTAATTTATTCATAATTATAAATAAAACTTGTATCAGAGTGACAGCTTGTCATCCTCTGAGAAAACGATTGGTCGCTAAGGTTGAGGACCACTGCTCTAGACCATTTAAACTGTAACAAGGAACTCTGAAGTGATGAAGCAACAACTGGAGGATGGACAACAAAAGTAAATACTAATAACATTAGCTCTCAGTATGCCTTTTAACAAAGTAACACATTGCATAACTGGTACTTCCTATTGTGTATAGTTAGGTCCTTCTATTCAATAGGAGCTAATTTAGTACCCCTAAAAAGAGTACCTATACCTCAAATGGTTCATAGCTCCTTCAGTCTGAATACACCAAAATTACTGCCGCAATACTGTCTATTTTATCTATTTCGCAAATGGCTCTAGAAACTTTGAAATATTTAATCTAGTGCAAGAGCCTTTTAGATTGCTGATTGAAGAGGTGGTAGTGAGGCCAAAAAGGAATGTCCATCTTGTCATCTGTGTCAGTCCATTTACCCTTGTAAAATCATAGTGCCAATACTGTTACAACACACTATGGATTAGATGTTTTATCAAAGTTCTGACTACAGTATCTGTGGTTGGGGGTGGGACACTGACGGCCTATTCTATTTGCCCTATCTGCCCCTGTTCTTCCCAATATCTATATACTAATTTGCTGCACTGTATTTACTCCACCAATAAGTTGATGTATGTTCTGGGGCAATATGGCTGCCATTGTGCCATCCCTGCAGCACAGTGGTGGTGATTAAGACACTGCTTCCATTGCCAAGAAAAGTGCTACATAAATATTATAATATAAATACTTCAATATATGCTTCTACATTTGCATGATGTCAACCAATTGAACTAATTGATTGTTTCACCTTCTTTTTTTCTACCCATTTTGCAGAGTGAAATGGACATTATGAAAAACATTAGGTTTACCAACAAACTCCAAATGATGTTATCATGCCAAGCCTTCTCTCTTTGCCACCAAATAACCATCACTGTTTCCATCTTTCAGAATGACTTATCACACTTATCTTCATCGCGCATCTGATTAGAATTTGTTTCCAAAAAGTAGTCTGGCCTGGAACACTGCCCACCTTTTGACTCCCCTTGGACTCGTTTGGCTCTGAAAACAGCAGAAATTGAATTAATTTGTGAAGCTACACATCAGTGTCTCCAGCCATCGAGCAATGGTCCATTGAAAAGATGAACTACGCTCTAAAAGTGATAAAGTTGGAGCTCTAAGGATGTGTAACATAAAACTTACTTTCAGATCAAACTGTTTTATTGGCTATAAACAAAAGACAAATTTACAAAGCCTTAAATGGCATTTGATGCAAGTTCAAGTCTTGTTTGTGGCATTTTCTATTCTATTGCCCATTACTGTGTTGTCAAAAAAGGACACATTTCTAGAGTAGTTAATCTAAAGTGTGGCTTAGCATGACATGCATAAGAATTACATTTCCATACCATCTGATTCAAAAGACACATGCTTAAACATTAAATATTGAAACACTATGTGGCACTAAAGTGTTGAATATACACACCCCCAAATTGTCACAGAGAACAATGGCACCCAAACTAATTAATGTTCCACCTTTTGTCGTGTTTTGGCTCTGAAAATTTTTTGAAGCTACACATAAAACTATGGTATTAGTTGGCACTAGAGAATTAGAGCTACAGACCCATAAACTTGCTCTAAAAATGAAATGCAAATGATAAATGTGTGTCTAATTTTGGGCTGTTTTTGGCCCTGAAAGCAGCAGAAATTGAATTTGTGAAGCTACACATCAATGTCCTGAGCTATTGAGCGTTGGCCCATTAAAAAAGATGGACTGCTCTCTGAAAACTGACAAAATTACAACTCTGTGGATGTCTAATTTAAAACTTGCTTTTGGATCCAACTTCTGGAGTGCCATTAACAAAATACTAATTAACAAAGTTCAAGTCTAGCTTGTGCCATACTTCTGTCCCCTTACCCATGCTTATCTCATTAATTAGATGTCAACAAACTTAAATTCATTGACAACAAGACTCACCATGCCCTAAGGAATTAGAACATTCATTGTTTCTATGCAAATCAACTTAAAAGTTTACTTTAAATATAAAGATCAGGGGACTTGGTTGCAAAAGAGAATTAGAGACTGCCCAATTGACACCAATGTTCTTTTCACAGAAACACAGATATTTTTAAAACTGATTTTTTTTTTCATACACGGTTTGGCCATTCAATCACATGAAAACACAGAATCAGTTGAAGGCGAAACTTTCTAAGAACTCCAAGATAAATGTTAGTCGTCAGCTTAGTCGGCTTAGTACCTTTATTATTTTGGGGTTGCCACAGTGAATGAACCGCCAACTTATCCAGCATATGTTTTACGCAGCAGATGCCCTTCCAGCTGCAATCCATCACTGGGAAACATCCATACACACACACACAAACCACATGTTTTTGGACTTGTGGGGGAAACCAGGGGCACCAGGAGGAAACCCATGGTAACATGAACATGCAAACTCCACACAGAAATTCCAACTGAATTAATTTCGAATTGGAGGTGAACCCAGTATAAGGCACTTATTGCCACCTTTTGATTCGGGATGCCCTTGACAGTGCATCACACTATATATTTTTTACATTTTCATGTGTACTTTTAGCTCTGAAAACTGATAAAAGTTTACATTTCTACATCCTTCAATTCAAAAGTAGCATGCTTAAACATTACATACTGAAACACTATGTGGCCTTAAAGCAGGGATGTCCAAGCTTGGTCCTGGAGGGCTGGTGTCTTGCTGAGTTTAGCTCCAACTTACTTCAACACACTTGCCTGGAAGTTTTCTAGTATATCTAGTAAGAGCTTGATTAGCTGGTTCAGGTGTGTTTAATTGGGGTTGGAACTAAAATTTGTTGGACACCGGCCCTCCGACACTGAGTTTGGACACCCCTGCCTTAAAGAGTTAAGAAATACAGACCCCTGAAAACACACTAAGAACAATGACACCCAATTTAATAAATGTGCCCCTTTTTGCCCTGTTTTTGCTCTGAAAACAGCAGAAATTGAATTTTATAAAGCTACGCAAAAATTACGGTACTAGTTGGCTAAATTCCACATAGCAGAATTGGAATAACTGGAAAAGCTAAACATCCACAGAAATTGAGCAATGATTCACTGAAAAAGATTAGCTGACTAAACCCTGTCTATGCATGTCTAATTTAAAACAATGGAGTTTAAACAAACTTCTGTAGTGCCTATATCTTAAAATGTAACATTAATCAATGCCACATCATCTATTGCTTAGCACATGCTAACCATATTTCTCCACTACTCTCTGATAAACACAAGACTATCACTATCAGGAGCTCATTTTACTTCAGGACTTCTTTTCCTGTTCATGGACACATTAAAGTTAACTAACCTTTGCAGGCCGCATACATTGTCGCAGTGTTTGAATTTAGTGTGGGTGGCTGGGCACTGAGAATGATGGAGGTGTAAACATCTGCGTGCGTCTGAGGAAGTGCGAAGTCTGCATCTCTCGCTGGCACTCATGAATGCTTTATTTCCCACAATATGTGTTCACTTTGAGTTTAATGACCAGTGATGCAGCATGGCCTCTCTTTCCATCCCTCCATAAACCCGCGTTAATGGCAGAGAGGGGAGAGAGACTCCAATCCACTAGTTTTTCCTGTTCATCATAAAAATCAAACATCACTTCCTCTCTTTCAAAACGCACTCTGTGAACGTCCATCACTTCTAAATCAGACAAGTGTGTTTTGTTTACAAAGACTGTGCGTTGTTCGCAATTGCCATTCGTTGTAATTCTTTTTTGGATTCAGGGCATTAACAATTTTTTCCAGTGTCAGCACTTAGCTTTGGTCAAATTATATGGTCGTGCCAGAAGATACCTGTAAATGAGCTGAATGAAAGCGATGAGCGGAAGACAGCAGGGAATGGCTAAGCGGGAGAAATGATGGTGCTTAAAAGAGAATGAACAATGATAGATCAGCAAATGACAGTGCAAGATGAGAGACAAAGGGAGAGAGAGGAAGAAAATATAATTATAGCAGCAAGACATTACAGGACAAGCACGCTAGTGGATTATACAGTATCTAGGTGGCTTTCTTTGAACATAAAGGCTAAAACGAGATACGTCTTTTTTTTTTTTTTTTTTTTTTACAAATGTTGACCATTATATGGTTTTGGATTTGCTTTAAATCAGTTCTAATATCACAAAGCCTATATAGCAAATGAAGATATTTTGTTCCTAGCATGAATTAGCATGTTTCTATCAAGTTTAACAGAAAACTAGCGTGAAATAGAATTAGGATTATATTAGGATATAACTTTAACAGATACCTGCTGCATTCCTTTACTTCAACATGTACATATTATAAATTAGCAAACTGTTAGCATTTTGACCATTTTATGTATTACTAACATGTATCTAGCATGTACAACAAAACACTACCATGGATTAACATGCTAACATTCATTAGGATAATGTTACCATGTTCCTAGCCTGGTAAACATTGTTAACATGTATCATGTTTCTTATATGATTTAACATGTTGCTATAGTTAATTAGCATTGTGTTAGCATTTAACATTATGTATTACTGGAGCGTTTCAATATTGTAACATGTTTATAGCATGCTTAACAAAACACTAACATGATTTAATGATTTAGGAATTTATGTTCCTAGCCTGGTAAACATTGTTAACATGTATCATGTTTCTAATATGAATTAACATGTTGCAAAAAGTTAGCATATTGTTAGTTTTTACATATGTAATACTAGAATGTTTTAATATCGTAACATGTTGATAGCATGTTTAACAAAATACTAGCATGAATTAACATGCTAACAAACAGTAGGATAATGTTACCATATTCTTAACCTAGTAAACATTGTTAACATGTATCATGTGTCTAATATCAATTAACATGTTGCTATAATAAGTTAGCATATTGTTAGCATTTTACGTTATGTATTACTGGAATGTTTCAATATTGTAACTTTTATAGCATGCTTAACAAAACACTAGCATAAATTAACATGCTAACATTCAATAGGATAATGTTACCATGTTCCTAGTTGGCTAAATATTGTTAACATGTATCATGTTTCTAGTATGAATTAATATATTGCTATAATAAATGAGCAAATTCTCAGCATTGCACACAATGTATTACTATTCCATTTTAATATTGTAACATGTTTATAGCATGTTTAACAAAACATTAGCATGGGTTAACATATTGCTAGCATACAATAGTAGAATGTTAACATGCTCCTAGCATGGTAAACATACTGTTCCCCTTCGGTTGGGGAACTTCAGTGCCATAGAGTGGATTGATTGAATCCACGAAATGGGAGGATTCGGTTCAGAAGCCGCTTGTCTGAAAGAGTATTAAACGGGCCAATGAATGCAATGAATTGGCAGCGTAAGCTTGCACAGGTGTACTTCATTGCCAATTATCCCAGCATATAAGCACACCTGGAGCGAGCAGACGCCATCATTTTCGCTTCAGAGACTTTCTGATCGAGTCGATGAGTTTTCCTCCTGCTGTGACCAGCGATTCTGAGCGAACGAGAGCATTCTCCCGGTCCAGAGTGTGTACACGCAGCGGCAGACGGTCGAGCTGGGTTTCTCCCTTGCCTGGCGTTCTTTGGGTCCGGTCCTCCAGAGCGGTGCGTATAAAGTTGCAAACTTCACAGAAAGAGCAACACAGTCGTGCAGCACGTCCTTTTCAGGACGACGCTCCGACTGTGCGTTTCTGGATGCGGTGGTTTCCTGTCCTCGGATGATGGGCACGAGCACTGCGTTGCATGTCTGGGGGGTCCAGCATGTTAATGCGCTGCTCGCGGGCAGTTCATGTCGTCATTGCGATGCCATGACTGTTGCACAGTAAAGATCGCGGCTAGCCTTTGCAAAAGGGCGAACCACCCCAGTTGTCCCCTGCTCTGCAGCGGGCACTCGGGCAGATCTGAGGGTTTCAGCGAGAGATAATCCGTCGCCCACGGGCCCGCGGACCTCCCGCTCCTCTAAGCGCTCCATCCAAGCTTCGGGCGGGGGAAGCGATCCGTCTAACAGATGGTAGCCCTTACGCCCGATGACACCAGAGACCAGACGTCCACCGCGGCATCGGAGGGTGGGCTTTCATTGTCCGATGATGATCCAGACCCGCTCGCCCCCTTCGGGCTGGTGAGCGCTGTCACTACGGATCCTGAAACGGACATGTTAGCCGTGCTTTCCCGGGCTGCTTCGGCTGTGGGTTGGAGATCGTTTATCCCCCAGCTCCGCGGCCGGACCGACTAGAGGGGCGTTCCCTTCTTCCCGGAGGTGCACAGTAGGCTCACGCGGTCTTGTAAAGCACTTTTTTCTGCTCGTGCTGCGTGTCCCTCCACCCTAACCACTCTTGACGGTGGAACAGCCAGGGGGTATGTGGCGATTCCTCAGGTTGAGTGCGCGATAGCGGTAAATCCGCGCGGCGCCTCTTCTTGGCGGGGTCCGCCTCGTCTCCCATCCAAAGCCTGTAAGTTATCTACCTCCCTCGGAGCTAGAGCTTACATAGCTGTGGGCCAGGCTGCTTCCGCCTTGCATGCGATAGCCACCTACCAGCGCTACCTAGCGCAGGCGCTGGCCGAGCTGCACGAGGGTGGGTCCAACCCAGACTTACGAGCTTCGCACCGCCGCCGACTTAGCTCTTCGAACTACTGAGTCCGCTGCGTGTGCGTTGGGGAGGACGATGTCCACATTAGTGATCCAGGAGCGCCACCCCTGGCTGATATGCGCGAAGTCGACAAAGTCCGCTTTCTTGACTTTCCCCATATCCCAAGCCATGTTCGGCAACACCGTCTGTGAATTCACCCAGAAATTCAAGGCGGTGAGAGAGCTGTTGGTGGGTGATGTCTTATCGGCGGTCCGTAGCCCGCTCCGCCTGCCGTGCCATTCATACCTGCTCCTCGCCGAAGGCGCCCGCCTACGAGAGCTGCTCCGCCCCCGCACACGCCTCTGGCAAAGCGAGCGCGTCGGGCACCTCGGAAGCAGGCAGCCCCCCTGCCCAGAACGGACCGCGAAGTGTCCCTGGGACAGGCCATCTGGAGAAGAGGGAACTTGCTCTTTCCCCACTGGAGGGCGGGGCCCCATTTCCAACGGCACTTTTTACTGCCATGAAAAGATTATGAAAGGGCACTTTTCACTTCCCCAGATGTGACAGCCCGAAATCTGCCAGTCTGGGACGCTATGCTTTCTAGCTTGCAGATTCGGTGCGTTTCGCCAGTGGCTCACGAGCGCTGGGAGGACGGTCTCCTTTCTCCCACCCCTCGAACCTCCCCTCCGGAGCTCGGGTTCGGAGTGAGAGCAAATATCTCACCTCCAGCTTTTCCGTGGGACCCGCGAGCTTCCCGGATCAGCACACCCACTCCGCGCTGCCCCACTGCTGGTACGTCAGCGATTGTAGCGATGAGTCCATTAGCGGGAGCTCTGCCTGCCTGGTTAGCGCGGGCCAGCTCTTCGCGGTGGCTCATGCGCACAATCAGACTCGGCTATGCGATTCAGTTCGCGAAACGGCCCCCCAAGTCGCGGGTGTGTATTCACCAGGGTCAGCCCCCTGTCCGCCCTTGTCTTGCGAGAGGAGATTGCTGTCCTCCTGGCGAAGGATGCAATCGAGCCGCTCCCTCCAGCCGAGATGGAGAGCGGGTTTTACAGCCCACACTTCATCGTGCCCAAAAAGAGCGGCGGGTCACGGCCAATCCTAGATCTGCGCGTTTTGAACCGCTGCCTGCACAAGCTGCCGTTCAGGATGCTCACGCAGAAGCGCATCCTCCGGTGCGTTCGTCCTCTGGGTTGGTCTGCAGCATTAGACCTGATGGACGCGTATTTCCATGTCTCCACTCTTCCTCGCCACCGTCAGTTTCTGCGGTTTGCGTTTGAAGGTCGAGCTTGGCAATACAAAGCCCTCCCCTTCGGGCTCTCTCTGTCTCCGCGGGTCCTCACCAAGACCGCGGAGGGTGCCTAAGCGCCCCTTCGGCTCGCGGGCATCTGCATACTCGATTTCTTTACGACTGGCTGATTTTTGCCCTCTCTCGGAGCAATTGATTATGCACAGAGACAAAGTGCTCTGGCACTTCCACCTGTGGGGGTTTCAGGTCAACCGAGAAAAGAGCAAACTCGCCCACGTGCAGAGGATGTCTTCTCTCGGGCTGGAGCTGGACTCGGTCACCATGGCAGCGCGCCTCTCCGGAGAGCGCGCTCAGCTGATGAAAATAGTGGTCCCACTGAAACTATTTCAGAGGCTCCTGGGGCATATGGCATCCGCAGCCGCTTCATGCCGCTCGGATTATTCTATATGAGACCACTTCAGCACTGGCTTCACGATCGAGTCCCCAGACGCGCATGGCACGCGTGCGCACACCGAGTCTCTGTTACTGCGCTGTGTCGCCGCGCCCTCAGCCCTTGGAGCGACCCCTCGTTCCTACAGGCCTGGGTGTCTCTAGAACAGGCGTCCAGTCTTGTTGTCGTTTCAGCAGACGCTTTCAACACGGGCTGGGGGGCTGTGCGTTGCGGGCATGCGGCTGCGGACATGTGGAAAGGTACCCAGTTGCATTGGCATATCGCCTGGAGCTGTTGGCAGTGTTCCTCGCTCTCCACCGTTTTTTTCCGGTGCTGGAGCGGCAACACGTGCTGGTCAGGACGGACAGTACGGCGGCGGTGGCGTATATCAGCCGTATAGGGGGTATGCGCTCTCGCCGCATGTCTCAGCTCGCCTGCCGTCTGCTCCTCTGGAGTCATCCGCGGCTGAAATCGCTGCACGCCATTCATATTCAGGCAAGCTCAACCGTGCAGCCGATGAGCTCTCACGGCAGCTTTGCGTCCTGGAGAATGGAGACTCCACCCCGAGTCTGTTCAGCTGATATGGGCGCGATTCGGGGAAGCCCAGATCGATCTGTTGCTTCCCCTGAGATCGCTCATTGCCAGTTGTTCTTTCCCTGACCGAGTGCTCTCGGCACGGATGCACTGGCTTACAGCTGGCCTCGGGGCACGCGCAAATACGCGTTTCCCCCAGTGAGCCTGCTCGCGCAGTTACTGTGCAAGGTCAGGGAGGACGAGGAACAGGCTGCTGGTTGCGCCCCTCTGGCTCAACCGGACCTGGATGTCAGAGCTCTCCCTCGCGATAGCCCTCCCCTGGCAGTCCCTTCAAGAGAGCACCTACTCTCTCAGGGACAGGGCACCACCTGGCACCCTCGCCGATCTTTGGAGATTTTTAGACGCGAGGAAGACTTAGGTAACCTCCGATTGCGGTGGCTAATACCGTCACTCGGGCTAGAGCTCCCTCCCCGAGCGCGCCTATGCCCTGACGTGGAGTCTATTCACTGAATGGTGTGTCTCTCGCTGAGAAGACCCCCGTAATTTGCCAGATCAGCGTTGTGCTTTCTTTACACCGAGAGAAGTTGGAGAGCAGGCTGTCGCCCTCCACACTCAAGGTTACGTGGCTGCCATCTCTGCTCTCATGACGCGGTGGCTGGCAGCACCGTGGGAACGCATAGCCTCATCATCCGGTTCCTCAGGGGCGTTAAGCGAATTAATCCACCCCGCCCCCTCTCATGCCCTCTTAGCAGATCCCTTCGATCCTCGACTCAGTATCTTTCTGTCCCTGAAGACAGCTCTGCTGGTCGCGTTGATATCGATTAGAGGGTCGGGGACCCGGAGGCATTTTTCGGTCAGTGACTTGTGCCTGTAATTGGGCTGGCTTCTCTCACGTCCTGAGACCCCGCCCGCGATATGTGCCCAAGGTTCCTACCACTCCGTTTTAATACGAGGTAGTAAGCCTGCAAGCGCTGCCCTCGGAGGAGGCAGACCCAGCCCTTCTTTATTGTCCAGTTCGCGTTTTGCGTATTATCCGGACCACACTCAGAGTTTAGATCATCTGAGCAGCTCTTCGTCTGTTATAGCGGTCGGCAGCAGGGAAGTGCCGTACCGAAATAAGTTCCCACTAGATTGTGGATGCCTTTCTTTCACTATCAGAGCCGAGATGAGCCGCGTCCCCCGAGAGCGCGTGCGCACTCCATTTGGAGCTTCGCATCCTCTCGAGCGCGCGCACGCGGCGCCCCTCTAACAGACATCTGTAGAGCTGCGGGCTGGGTGACACCCAACACATTTGCAAGGTTTTACAATCTGCGAGTGGCGCCGGTTTCCTCAAGGGTATTAGGTAACCCTTGGTGATTGAGGAAACAATTCGGTAGGGTGTTGAAACACGCTTGCTGCACCATTTTCCCTAACACGGAGATACGTGCGCCTTTTTATCTGTCAGTAAAGTTCCCCATCAGGTGAGCCCTGCAGATTCCTCCGTGGCCCCCAGCACTGACTCAGAGGAGGAGTCAGTTGCTGGCCCACTACGTTGTAGGTCTGCCCGCTGGTCAGCCCGCGTTTTGGGTAAAGGTGCCTGCTATGCGTGATCCCCACTAGGTGATCCCATATGCTTATTCCGCCACGGTTAAGTCCCCCCCCCTGGGCGGACCCGTGTCTTCCCTCCCCGCTAACCACTCTTTTGCTATGCGTACTCCCCCTTTTTAGGGCTAGTCCATATGTAAATTCTGCCATCTATCCCCCCTTGGGTAACGGATGGCCTCCGCAGCGTCCTCCCTATCGGGATTGCACGCTTCCCAACGTACTGTCGTATTTTCCTAGAATTATCTAGATGCTCACGACTTCCAAAAAATATATCTAAATCCGTAAAACTTCTGTTGAAGTAGGATAAATTAGGGCCAGGGACACGTTGGAGGACCGAGCCTCCCATGATGTGGGTGCGTCACGCTTGCTTGACAATCCCCTCATCGGGGGCGTTGGTAAGGTGCAGTCATTATGGCGCTTTCCATACTTCTCCCATTTCGTGGATTCAATCAATCCACTCTATGGCACTGAAGTTCCCCAACCGAAGGGGAACGTTCGAGGTTACAGAAGTAACCCTTCGTTCCCCGAGGAGGGGAACGGAAGTGCCATACTCTGTCGCCATAATGACTGTCCCTTAGCTGTTTGAAAGTCTCTTCAGCTTAAAAGGATGGCGTCTGCTCGCTCCAGGTGTGCTTATATGCTGGGATAATTGGCAATGAAGTACACCTGTGCAAGCTTACGCTGCCAATTCATTGCATTCATTGGCCCGTTCAATACTCTTTCAGACAAGCGGCTTCTGAACCGAATCTTCCCATTTCGTGGATTCAATCAATCCACTCTATGGCACTTCCGTTCCCCTCCTCGGGGAACGAAGGGTTACTTCTGTAACCTCGAACGTTAGTATTTATAATGTTTCTTATATGATTTAACATGTTGCTATCATAATTTATCATGTCATTAGCATGCTATGTTATGTATTACTAGCATATTTTAATGTTGTGAACATGTTTCTAGTAGAAGGCCAACATGCAATAAAATGTTGCTAACATGATCCTGACATGTTTAGCATGTTGCTAAAATTAACTAAACACTATTCTAGCACATCAAATATGTATGCATTATACATCATGCTCTCATGATGTACAGTTAAAATACTTTTTTTTTTTTTACAGACAAGCTAATTCTACTTGCAAACCATCTTAATTATCACCTAAAACTAGCCTTGACTGTAACAAAAGAAGCACTATAAATGTTTAAATATGATTAATCTGGACTAAATAATAATTGTCTTATCGCATCTACACCATTCAGTTCACCATTCAACAATAGACTTTCAATATGGCTCTAAAAATAGAGACCTAAATGATTAATTGTGCTAAATTTTCACAATTTTTTACCTTGTGGTCTCCACAGACTCCCAGCCAGACATTGACAAATGATGAGAAAGCCAGCCGATACGATAGATTGCTGCATACTCTTTCTGTTTAGTCCCTAATTAAACTACACTTATTGAAGCAAAAAACAGAGGGTGGTAGAAGAGTAATACATAAATGTGGAAGTCATGTGACAGCCATGGCTACGACGGCTTCTCAACACAAACCCTGAGAGAATGGAATAAGCAAGTGTTTTCCCTCGGGAGGGTAATTAAGGTTTGCAGAATGTTGACTCTTAACAGCCTGTGGCAAAGAGGGAAATAAATGAAAGCCGTTCCCTAAGCAACACGAGATCTTTCTGTATTCCCACTTCTTTGTTAAAATAACGCTAATATTTATATTAATGCCGTTATAGCTACTTTAAATGAATGATCATACATTTATTTAACTGGGTGTTACAGGAAGATAAATCAAATTCAGGCTATAGGAACCATGTTAAAAATGCACTGATTTGCACCTAGATGTAATAGATCCTTCACTCTTGAATTAAATATAAAATAAATGTTTAAACCATAAAAGATGGTTGTAAAAGTCTAATGAAAGAAGTAAAACAAAAGTACTGGCTGTGAAAGCCAGATAGGAAAGACTCGTTTATCCATTAACTACTTTTATAGTCTGGCCGTAGTGCCTCCAATGACATTACGGTTCCGCGATCTGGAAAACTGTTTGTCAGACATTCAGATGTGTGAATCCCCACCGCGAGTTTAAAAACCAGGGGAGGACACTCAAATGAATCCTAAATGGTGCAGGTAGCCAGAACAGTTGCAATTTGCTTGACAATGGTGGGTCTTTATGGCATTTACTATCAATTTTGCACAGCAGGCTAGTCTGAGAATGGGATAATTCGTCCTCCAAATATTATTTTGATTCTGAAAACTCATTTAATGGTCTAAAAGGCTGGTAGTCACCAAATCCGTAACAGATTGTTATAGCAGAAAAAAGTACATTTCAAAGAAACTATACTACAAAATGTATTAAGTGGTCATGATGATACAAAAATATATGTGCTAACGAATGCTAAACTGTCAACTTGTTACTACAAGCTAGTAATGTGTAATCACAGTAGAAACATGCTAGATCAGGAAAACTTTTTACAAAATGGTGGAAACATTAGCAATCTGCTAATTATAATAGCAATAAGTTAAAAATACTAACCTCATGATCAATCATGCTAAGTAGATAGGTCATGATAGTAAGGTGTTGTAACCTGAAAACTCCATGTTTTTAGCTAACAACAAAGCTAATTGAAGCACACTAGTCATGTGTAACATGCTAGAAACATGTTAGAAGCACAACTGCTGTGCTTAATGTGCTTAAACATATTAATGTGTCAAATTGTAAAAAACTATTAAAATGTTTGCAAATCCTCAGAACATATCGGCTACTTACAGTAACATGTTAGCATGGCTAGCAAAAGTCAAATCTAAGCTAACAGTCCAAAATCATGCCAGCATTAAGTAAACATGTTAGAAACATGCTAACGTTAAATCACAACAACAACATGCTAAGCATGTTAGCAATGTGCTAAATTATGTGTATCAAAAAATCAAGTAATAGTAGTAATTAACACGTTTAACCCTGCTGGACAAACAAGCAAAATTCCCATGTTACATATTAAAAAAAAGAACATGGAAGTGATCATTTATGTGTTACACATGCTAGTAAAACACGGATAGGTTTTATATGGTTTCTTAGTATTCTCGTGATGTCTGAAGAAGTTTTGATTCATCAACATTTTCTGACAGTTTATTTTTTTCAAGAACACCTTTAAACTTTAAGATCTTAAGTTATTTGAAAGTTTCAAACAACGCTTTGTCAAGCTTAAATCAAAGTTTGTCACCAATTTTTACCTAGATTTATCATCTATTTCCATGATCGGGACATCACACTTAAATTAAAGAAATTATCTTCATTATAAAATACCTACAGTAATTTCTTAATGCCACATGGACAGCATTGCTAATTCATTCTCCCCAGTGTAGACTGAAATAGATATAGAGATAAAATGAACGAGGGAGTGAGAGAAATGCAGTGCGAATAGAGTCCAACGCTTTGCGCTACTGAAGAAAACGGTTGAAAAAATGTCACGTACAGTTCTGGCCGTTTAGGTGACTAATGCTAGCGATTACAGCACGAGTGATAAATGACTCTGATTAACCTACAGTCAATGTGAACCCACGTCTCTCTCTCCCCCTCTTTCTCTCTCAGGTATTTGATTGCTGTGGTTGTAGTCACTGGAGTATATGGTGCAGCTCAGGGGACTGCAGTAATTAAATTCTCACCTGTGGAGCCACTGCACCGCATAGCAGAGCCACAGAGGAGTTCGGTTGTCAGTATACATGACATTGTAGTCCAATGAGTCTTTTAAAATGTGTCCTGTTCTTTTTGGTTGCAACATACTTATATATATATATATATATATATATATATATATATATATATATATATATATATATATATGTGTGTGTGTGTGTGTGTGTGTGTGTGTGTGTGTGTGTGTGTGTGTGTGTATGTGTCCAGCACAAAGCACAGGGTTCACTGGGGTTAAAAGTAATGGATTACAAGTAAGGAATTTTAAGTAATCTAAGTAATCTTACTTTTTGTAAGTAACTAGTAATGTAACATTATTTACTAGTTAGAAACGAGTCTTTCCAACAATTTTCTCAATTTTTGACCAATGGCTCATGTTAAGAGAAATCAGGAGTTAGTGCAGATGCATTGTGTTTAATGCGTAAACATGATACTTACCGTATTTACTAAAATGTGTTTGTACATGTATTTATTCATCTTACTTGCATAAAAACCCTTCCCCTAAAAGAAACACTCCACTTTTTTTTTGGCAATAAGCTAATTTTACAACTCCCCTACAGCAGGGGTTCCAAACTTTAAGCCTGTGACTCACAAAACAGCAATGCCAGTCATTCGCAACCCCCCACTGGTGTTCTCAATTGTTCACAGCACAAGTCTATTCTTGGTTTAATCTTAGGCCCCGTTTACACTAATGCATTTTCATTTTAAAACACATAAGTTTTGCTACGGTTATGCCATCCGTCCACACTACGCTGGAGTTTTTGAGTGCCAAAAATGGAGCATTTGGAAACGCTAAAGAGGCCGTTTTCATTCTACAACGCTGCTGCTGTGTCTCAGTGTGAATGGGGGAAAACGGAAACATCTGAAAACGGAGGCGGGGCTGATGACATTTTATTCTCTGATTGGGCCTTTTCCTCAATATTAAGTAGCCTACACACACAGTTCAGTCCTGCATCCTCTCCTTGTATGTTCAGTCTTCGCAAGTTTAATATGGAAAACAGACTCCCGAGGACATGTTCAGTAAAGCAAACAATGTACTTTATAACCATCATCCTGGATAGGTACGTTGTTTCACTATCGTAACAATAAAATGAAAACATCATATAAGGAACTGACTATTTTCATTTTGATATTAACAACTTAACAGAGAGCAGAAATGTTGAGGCGTTGTGCTGCATATATGAGCGTCATCTTCACTGTATGCATATTTATAACAAGACGGAACCTATAACAGTACTGCCTCCTTTCATTTTCATTGAAAGTACGAAACATACACTCTTTTGCTGAATATCATTTTTAATAATCAGTAATGGCCATTATAAAAGTGTAACGTACAATACATTTATACATTATAAGAAATAAAGGCAAGCTATACTGTGCAGAATGTACATGGTTACATTATTATATTAACTTATCTTTGTGCTCAGCCAAAACACGTTACAAGTAATAGATTCAAAAGACCAAAGTCAAGGAATATGTTGTTAGATATAGACAACAAGATAAATTAAATATCAAGTTTAGCAAATATAGTGAGATTAGATCCAGCGGGATATGCTTGATGAGCAGTCCGACGAGCAAAGCTCTCATCTGGCTAGATAGGCTGCAGAGCATGGCAGAGTGTGTGTGTGTGTGTGTGGTCTCATGATGTGCGGTTTTTCCGTGTTAATGTAGACTGAGACCTGTTCAGAAATGCGGGGTGAAACGCTAGTGTGGACGCGGATCGTTTTTATTCTAAAACGCCGTTTTAAAACTAAAACGCACTTGTGTAAACGGGGCCTTAAATACCGCCACTTTGAGATCATCTTCCATATTCACTCATGGCTTTGTATTTATTTTTAATGTATGTGAAGGCCGTAAAGGTGTCAGAAATTTTAACCTGGTGCCGTAAAATGAGTCTACTGCAACTGATGCTCTTTAGCTGATGCTATTGACACCCCTGCAGTGGTTACAATCCAATGTAAAATAAATAAATAAAAAGGCTGATGGCTTTTTATTGGCATGTGCAACTATTAGCTTCAAATTTTCAACTATTATCATATTTTATCCATAACCGTAGTGAGCGTTAGATCTCTAGTAGGATTTTTGGAAATCACCAAGCAACTTGGCCATTGTTTACCAATGCTCACTTTGGGAACCACTGCCCTAAAGTTAAACTGTTGAGTTTTACCATTTTTGACAGCATTCAATTTCCAGGTCTGCCATAGGAGCATTTTTAACGTAGATCATTTAATCGAATAAGACCATGAGCATCACGCACATAAAAAAAGAAAAAGAAAAACAGAAAAAGAAAAAAAGTCAAACATTTTGAATAAAAAGTTTTGATAATTTTCCTATTTAAAGCTTCTGTGTCTTAGTACATGATGAAAAGTAAAGCTTTAATTTGGATATTATATATATATATATATATATATATAATTTTGAAACAAGATGCTACTGGTCTAATCTGATTTAAAGATGCTATGTTATGTATATTATCTTATATAATTTGTGGAAATGACATATGTTCACATTGTATAGTTTACATAATTACAATTTATGAAATCTTCCTGAAAAAAAAAACTGAAAATTATGATTTATTTCACTATTATATAACTGTTTTCCTTCTGATATTGCATGTCAAATAAAGATCATTCTGTTTAAAAAGATAATAATCAATCAGAATTTACTCATCCCCCACTTATTCCAAAGAAGTTTGAGCTTCTTTTTTCTTCTTCTTTTGAACATAAAGTAAGATATTAAATAATAGAAACAACCATTGATTTCCACTGTATTTTTGTTCCTACTGTAGATGTCAATGGCTATTTTTTTCCAAACATTTTTTTAATATATTGTTTTGTGTTAAACAGAAGAAAACAACTCTTGAGGAAATTTTCATTTAAATTTTGAAGTAGATTGACTGAAACCTCAGAACTTTAATCATAGTGCATAGTAGTTTATTTTTACAGCAAGTAAAATATAATTAAGTAAAATGAGGGAGACTAAAAAAGGCCTTTTTTTGGTAATATTTAAAAACTTTGTAAACAACTTACGAAAGCACTATAGTATCAAGTTAATTGTCCAATACAAAAACAGCGACTTCAGGATGCTTTGAATAAATAAAAAGGCAACACTAAAATGCTGTTTCCATTTTAAGACAGCAAAAAGCACAAACCATGATCCAGTTAAACTAAAAATAATGTCTGCTTTTCCTCTTAACCTCCATGCGTACCCTACCTCTCCATCAAGAGATATTTTAGAATGATCTAAAAACATTTCTGTCACAAATTCCCTCAGGGTTTTGGCACATATTACTAAACACAACAATCAAACGCTGTCCATCCACGCCTTCAGAAGAGGTAATTTTAGCCGTGCCACTAAACTGTAACTGGATTTTGCAGTTGGATTGAAATTCGAGAAGGTTTTTTTTTAGTTATCGCTCTCTCTTTCTCCTTTATCTCTGGATCTGTCCATTTGTGATGGGCAGCCAAGCAGCAAATTGTCTGTCAACCAACAAGTTACTTTAAGAGGGTGAAGAGCAACTTCAAAAGATGCTTGAGGAAAATAAAAAGAAGAAGAAGAGAGAGAGAGATGAACTCAAAGAGGTATAATTAAAGTCTATTCACAGGCTGCTTTGATTGGACAAAAGCACTATAAAGGATAGACACTAGACAGGTCTGGAGGAACAACAAACACTCACACTTGTATATGTGGTTTATAAGGACACTTCATAGGTGTTTTGTATTTTGTACTGTAAAAACACATTATATTTTTTTACCTTACCCTAAACCCCAACCCTCACAGAACACCTGTGGCAATTCTGAATATCAAAAGACCCTGTTAGGTATGATTTTTTAGTCTTGTCATCGATAACAGTTGTAAGAGCAACAAAGATTAACTTGACTTCTAGTTGATCATTTGGAAAGTGGCAGAAGGTAGATTTTTCAGATGAATCATCTGTTGAACTGCTTCCCAATCATCACAAATACTGCAGAAGACCTATTGGGACCCGCATGGAGCCAAGATTCTAACAGAAACCAGTCAGGTTTGGTGAAGGAAAACTCATGGTTTGGGGTTACATTTAGGATGGAGGTGTGTGAAAGATATGTAAAGTGGATAATAACATCAGCAGTATTGATTGGTCGTTCTTGAACAATTCGTTCATTTTGAACGAATCTTCAAAATGACTCAGGAACTATGAGTCCTCTCTGGGAGTTATTCGTTCATTCGCGCGTGCACACATTTGTGCAGGTGGTATCGTTCATTTCAAGTCTTTTGAGTCGTTCATCGCGGAAAGGCAGAAGCCAATCATTTTCGTTTAGAGCCTGAAAGAGAATTGATCCGCTCACCTCTTAAGTCCTCTATTGTGTTTGAGTCATTCGTTCATCATGAAAAGGCAAGCCAATCATATGCGTTTAGAGCCGGAAAGAGAATTGATCCATTCATCTCTCAAGTCCTCCATCGGGTTTGAGCCATTCATCTTTCTTACTTGACACTAAAGCAGAATTGGATGTAGAAATTAGTAGATGGTTCCAAATCCTCTTTAAAGATGGGTGCATCATAATCATTAATTATTAGAATATTATTTACTATTATTATTATATTATGTGCATTTGTGATCTGAAACTGTATCCACTGTACACTGCAACGAGAACTTCAGTCAGTAATATTTATGTAAAACTGAATTTTTGTTGCATCCTCATATTTGAGACTTTTCATAAAATCATCAAACAATGTGTACCTAAAAAGCATTTTTATTTTCTTAGAAAAAAAAAGGTCTGTCCTATTGTCATTAAGTTGTTGTTACTTTTTTTCTGCTGGATTTGTGGTTTTATTTGTTTTACAAATAAATGGAACCATGCTTTAAATATATATATATATATATATATATATATATATATATATATATATATATATATATATATATATATATATATATTTGTTTGTCTATTTGCTGCCTTGCTATCAGAAAACAAACACTAAGCTATATGATAAAATAATCAAATTCTACAATTCCAAGTGATTTGTAATTTGTTTATTTTTGTTTAATAATGTTTTTCTATGCAGACTTTATGTATTGGTCTAATATTTGTATAAAGAAAGATTGTGTTTGCATTTACTCATTTAGAAGAAGCTTTTATCCTGCGACCAACAAGTAAGGACAAAAGAAGCACTTAAAATCATCAGAAAGAAGAAACAGACTCATTTATCAAAAGTTCAGAGCTTTTGTTTTTGATTGCTAACAAATCCAAGTCCAACAAGAAAAGACAAATAAGTGTTATTTTAAAGCGTATTTAATTCTAATTATTTTAAAAAGCCAAGCTTACAGAGAGGAGGTGCACACTCTGACGCAGTGGTGTAAGGAAAACCACCTCTCAGTTAACATCAGCAAAACCAAAGAGCTGGTGGTGGATTTCAGGAGAGAGAAGAGAGAACACACCCCCATCACCATCAACGGGATGCCAGTGGAGAGAGTCAGCACTTTCAAGTTTCTTGGAGTCCACATTGCTGAGGATTTGACATGAACGGCTCACACAGACGCAGTGCTGAGGAAGGCACAGCAACGCCTCTTCTTTCTCAGGCGTCTCAGGAGGTTTGGAATGAGCCCCCACATCCTCCACTCGTTCTACACCTGCACTGTGGAGAGCATCCTGTCTGGCTGTATCACGACCTGGTATGGGAATAGCACCAGCAGCAATCGCAAAGGCCTACATAGTATTGTGCGAACTGCTGGACGCGTAGTAGGAGGTGAGCTTCCCTCACCTTGGTTGGGGGGGGGGGGGGGGGGGGGGGTATGCTGTTGTATTTGGCACTGTCGTTGTATCTGCACTGTCTGTACTTTGCACTGTCATTGTATTTACACTGTCTGTATTTTGCACTGGAGCCAGCACCTAAGCTTTTCACTCATCATAGCGCACGTGCTGCTGATGATGTGACAATAAAAGTGATTTGATTTGATTTGAACGTTTTAATGGTACTGGATGGTACAAATGTCCTGATTGTGATGAACTCTGTCTGATGAAGAGCCGTGTGGCTCGGAACGTTACAAACGTTTTCATTTAATATAATTGTATTTTTGGACCTTTGGTGTTGCCGCCTCTAACAAAAAATAAAGACACAAAAGTAATTAAAGTAAATTCCCTTTTTTCCACACTAACTTCACACTAATAAACAAATTATTTAACAAAAATATGATTTGGCCAACTGTAAATATATATTTAAAGTTTTTTAATAAGAATGATGTGTACAAGAGATGGCATAAAAAGGTAATTGTGTGCTTGGAAATTTGTGAGTCGAAAGTTGTCCAATAAAAATCCTGAAAAGCATGTGGTTGTTGTCATGCGGTGAATCCAGCCAATCATGTAATATTGGTGTAGTCATCACAGCTCATGCAGCTGCTCTTCAGACGCTGCACCAGCTGAATCAATCATATGATCTCGGAGCACTGTCGCGATACAGTACTTTGATGCCACATGTGACAGTCACTTGTCATCAGTGCAGCGTCTAGCTAGAATTTCGAACCGGCATGCACCGCTTAAAGAAATATTTGGATCGATCTGCCAAGCGCTGCATGAAGACGAACGCACCTAATGTCATCCACCATGTTAGCGGTATTGGTCACATGACTGCATCACATGATTAAAATGTGTCATCCTTTTCGAAAGCTTTTGTTTTTACAGTCAGAAATTGACGTTTTCAAATTTATCCTCTTTAGACAGCATTTTCAAAAACACAAATACGTATTTGTTTCCTAAATATGACGTCTCTTTGGGATGGAATGCCAAAACGGACAGAAAAAGAAGTGTTTTTAATGAAAACCACATTTCTGGTGTGAATGAGGCCTAAAATCTATCACTGTGAACTCACAAAACATAAATATAAAGTTGAATTTTAATATTTTTATGATTCTATTTGTAAACTGGACTTGTTGATTTGTTCTGATTGCCTTACTGCATGTGGCTTCATCCGATCGACTTCTGGAGCAATTTATTTCCAGTAGTTTCCTTGGTGCTCTGATTTAATTTGAAAAAATCCATCTTTTAACAGTTTGCTAGTTATAAACACGCCAAACAACATTCTAGAAGTTCTAAACGACAGATTGATGTCAAATTAGCGAACAGTGTGAGTTAAACACAGGCTGACAGCAGTGCGTCAAACAAACACAGGAGGCATCTGTATTTTTTCAGCGTGAGGAAAAGTAGCGTGATTGTGTGTGTGAATCATGTTTTCATCAAGTGTGAATGTTAAACGCTTGAGGAGCGAGCAGAAATCGATGAAGCGGGAGCTCATGGGAATGTGTTTCACCTCTGAACTCGATGATCTGGGAAATGAGCCGCATTCACTGGCCAGTAAATAACAATCCTCACAAACACAAAAGCCAGTCAGAAACACAGATAATTGGCCGTTTTGCTTTCTTGAACTGTAAAAACAAAAAGTGATCGTTAATACACCAGTCCTGCTCGATTGACTTCCTTTTTTTCTAGTCGAATTACACTGTGTTGGTGAAATATTCATCAGCATATTATTAAATGCTTTATGCTTTATGCTTTACAAATCTTTTTAATGATAGAAAATAACCTAATGTAGTGAATTGTTTATTAAATATACAATTGAAGAATTTTTTATATTTTTTCAACACTTTAACTGCCACACCAAGAAAAAAGAAATAGACTTTTTTTTTATTGCATTTCTTAACTTCTAATGTCGCTAGTTAACACAATCAATGCATTTGTTTTAAACATATCTCATATATTCTAAAGTATCAGCCTCTACCAAATGGTTGAGATGTTGGTTTATGGTAAAAGTACCAGAATTAATAAATATACTATAAAACTGGGAAAAATATGAAGTGTAAGACCAATTTAATAAAAAAAAATAATCAAAATAAAACATTTTTGAATACTAAATCATAGCCATAAGCCATAAAGTATTTCAGATTCTTATTTAACATAATAACATGTTTTCTTGCTTTTTTACCATAAAATCAAAATCAAGTGAATTAGTGCAACAGGATTTTGTTTGTTTTTATTTGTTTATTTTTATTTAGTATTATTAATATTTCTCAATTTTTTTCCAAATGATACATATGTACATACATACATACATATATATATATATATATATATATATATATATATATATATATATATATATATATATATATATATATATATATATTATATTATATTTAGAAATATTATTATTATAAATTATATATATAGAGATATATCTCTCTATATTATATATATATATATATATATATATATATATATATATATATATATATATATATATATATATATATATATATATAGAGAGAGAGAGAGAGAGAGAGAGAGAGAGAGAGAGAGAGAGAGAGAGAGAGAGAGAGAGAGAGATGGATATGGATGCATATTGTTAGGCTATTTTTAAGCCTCATTTGTACCTGCTGTGGTTTCTTCAGGGGACCAATTAGTATCCTGTAAATCTGCAGGAGAATCACCTGATGAATGACTGATAAATATGAAAAACAACAACAACAGATGATTTAGCTGAATGTGAGCGACTCTGTTGAGATTTATCCATCAAAACAATGCCTTAGATTGCTTCCCTATGCAAACATCAAACTAATGATCAAACGATGATTGCGCAATAATGTCTTTCCAGATTAAATTAGCACTGTTTTGCTGGATATTGCATGCAAATACCAAAAAAAGAAAAAAGAAAAACAATTTTACATGAACAAATAATGGACTAAAAATAGTATTACATTAGGATGGTTTTATTATCGATGTAAATCTGTTTTATTTATTAATTATAGTTTAGTCCTTAATTTTCAGATAGTTTGTAATTTACTCTGCATAACTGTACATTACAAAAAGGTTTCACTAGATTTACATTTTTTTAAATTGGTTGTAAATACTGTATATGGGCTGAATTTAAACAAACAAGTTTAGTTAAACATTACTAAATTTAATCAGTTTGTTTAAATTCAGCCAATATAAACTGTTTTCAACCACTTACCTTATTTTTTCAGTGTATTTAGATTTCCTTGGATTTAGATTTAGATTTCCTTTTTTGGAAAGACTTAAAACAGAGAAAGAAAACCGTAGGGGGAAAAGAGAAAATCGAAATATTTACAGAGGCTCTTGAGTACAAGTGGTGCTTATTTTATGTTGAATTATTGATAAGGTCCGCCAGGGAATGAGTGTTTGGGTGGTGAAAAGATAACAGGAAAATATACCATAAGCGATGCTGTAAACGCATCTCAAAAATCCTGCGGTTCTGTTCGTCTCCTTCTCCCTCTGCCAACAAACTGTGCCAGAATCAGGTTTTTTTTTCTCATCTGTCCCCTTCCAGCACTTAGTTACTCACCATAGTCAATCACCATATACACACACTTTGACCTTGTTTTCAAATGTAAGCTCTTTTCTGAATTGTTTTAGGATTTCTTATTCATTTGCCTATAACAAACAGCAATAAACGGTCAAACTACTTACTTTACAAACCGGTGTGTTTATGACTATAGATAAAAATGAATATTATATAATAAGAAAATACCAGTACAAACATAAAGCAGCAAAACAAGCTGTTTTATGGGTAAAATTCAATGAAAGTGCAGGCAATAAGCTTCAAATGGCTGTATCTGCTCAGGCGATTTGTCTTATCAGAAAAATAAGTTAATATGTATATGAAAATTGTGTATTTTATCTTTATATATACAATCTGACTTCTTTTCGGTTGTCTACTATAGATAGTTGGGGTTGGATTTGGTCAAAACCTACTGTCAATTAGGGACATTTTGGAAAACTAGGTTCATAAATAATAGAATCGCCATCCTTCGGATAAGACATGAAGCCATGACTTTTCTTTCCTAAAACAAACAAACAGAAAAAAATATATAGCACAAAATGAATCATTTCCCAGTACTGGGTTGCAGCTGAAAGGGCAACTGCTGTATAAATTATATGTTGGATAAGTTGTCAGTTCCTTCCGCTGTGGTGACCCTTGATGAACGAAGAGACTAAATAAATGGATGAATATATATCATCAAGGGTCAATGAGAGACCAAGCTGAAACCAAATAAGAAAAAGTGCTCAATCCATATGATTAAAATGAGCTATCCAAACCATTTCTATGAAATGAATTGTTCATATA
The DNA here is from genome assembly GCF_049306965.1 of Danio rerio. Taxonomy (NCBI): domain Eukaryota; kingdom Metazoa; phylum Chordata; class Actinopteri; order Cypriniformes; family Danionidae; genus Danio; species Danio rerio. Next base: position 14,670,041 of record NC_133197.1, read on the forward strand.
AATTAATTAAAGTGGATCTCTTGAGCTGATTTAAAGAAAAAAACGTACAAACAAATTTGCTAAAATAAATTGTTCAAACCAGTTCAATAAAAGCAGCCAAACAATCTATAATAAACTGCCAGTTCTCTAATAAGGAAATGAATTCCAAATAGTCCAAACTACAATTCTCTGAAAAGAACTGTCCAAATCAGTTGACTAAAATGTACATATTAATAAACATATTCAAAGAGGTTTATTAAGATGAATTGAGCAAACTCACTCACTAAGTTGACCATGCAAACTAGCTCAGTAAAATAAACTATTAATCTAAAACTATTCACTAAAATAAATCTCTCTATCTAAATCACAACACCGCATCATCTTAATAATATAATAAAAAAAAATACAAATAAAAATCTACAAACCAAACTATTTTTTTCAAAAACTTAAAAGTTCTAATAATAAAATAATAATAATTTCACTAGCTATGTTTCCATCCACCTATTTTAATGCACATTTTGGATATGCACATAAAAAGACAGATGATGAAAATACCAAGATGCGCAATAAATTTTGAAAATGTGCAATAAAAACATATGCGCATAACTGAGTAAGATAAACTTTTAATTCCATGTGAAAAGATGCACACAAACTAAGATAGAAACACATTTACCTAATAAATTCCAGTATGCGCATTAAAAAAGATCATTGGTGATCTAAGAGATCATGTGATGATAAAAATGTGTTTAAATGGACAAACCAGCCGGCTGAGCACATTGTAAAACATCTGAAATGTTGTTTTGGTCATTCTAAAATGCCTGAACCAATTCAGTATTAGTGTTATTATTTAATTGATTACCTCCAGAATCAAGAACGTCTGTGCTCCGCATCTCATGATATCAAATACCAAAAGTGTTTATTGCGTGTCGGCATTTGTCTCCTGAGGCGCAAGTAATTTATGAAACAAAGAAAAGATTCACACAGCTTCTCCTACTGCAGCAAATTCCCTTTTTAGTGTTGATATTTGCCGCCAGTTAATCAGGAAGTGACGATTTTTTCTCTGACTCATTGCATGGAAACGCTGCTTTATTTGCACGTCTTTAATGTGATAATCCAGTTTTGCGCATACATTTTATTCCATTCTTTGAATAGAAACATAGATATTTATTTGCAAAGCGGTGTTTACTGATTTAAAACAACAAAACTGCATACTAAACGCTATTGGGATTTAGATTTATACTTTGTTTTTTTGTTTGTAATGCAAAGGCTAACTTTTCTGAAGCAAAACCAGTTAAAAAAAAAAAAAGGTAGCAAAGGTCTATGGAATAGCAACTAGTAGTAATTATTTCAGACACAATTAAAAACTTGCTTTAAATCATTTTACTTTCATAAAATTCAAAGATCACTTTCTCTAAAGCATCCTCCTACATCTTTATTTCAAGTTGGACTGCTTTAGTATGAACTCCCAGAAGTTGTATAAAGTCGGACTTGCAAATTAAACCAATACATTCCACGCAAGACACCCAGAATTGTCGTACACTGCTGGGAACACGAAGATAACAGCTACAACTCAAACAAAGACAGACAAACAACAGTAATGAACTCATTGACTCCCTTGCTTCCTAAAACGAGAGATTCGGTAAGCGCAGCCTAGTTTCCCCAACCACCTGGTGTAAGAATAGAAAAAAAAAAACAATCATATTTGTCCTATTTTCCTGACAGATCAAAGATAGCGCGCAAGCTATTCAGGTATTAGCAAAGATCCGCCAAACTGAAGTTGCTGTCATACAGGTCAGTTTAAATAAAGCGCAATTAATTCTCTCCCATGCTGTTCCACTCCGGCTGTCAGGCCTGAGTAAGATGTAAGCTGAGAGATGCATGGTAATTAAGTCCGGAAATAAATTAGATATTGACATTCTCCCTACATTTGTGCCGTAATGTTTCCGTAAGCAGCTTAGCAAATGGCAAATATGCTGTGCTAATAGGCTAATCCTCCAGCTGTCTGCTTAGAAACCCTCTCCCTTTCTTTTTCTCTCAATCTCTTCGCCAAGTTGTAGGTTCAGTCTTTGAATGGAAAGAAAAGGTTGAGCCAATAGCACTGAGACATAGCGGTTGTTTATACCAGTGTTTCCCAACCCTGTTCCTGAAGGCACATCAACAGTACACATTGTGCATGTCTCCCTTATCTGACCTACTCATTTCAGAGTTTTCAGTCTTTTCTAATGTTCTGATGAGTTAATTCAGGGGTGCTTGGTTAGGGAGAGGTTGAAAATATCTGTTGCTGTGCCTTCAGGAACAAGGTTCAGACAAAAATTTCATCTAAAAATTGAACACTTTTTTTAAATATGTTTTGCCTGTTCGTTTACCTGACAACACCATTTTTGGGACTGAAAATGTATATGTTGGAAAATGGGTTTCAAAGATGTTGTCATGTGTGTAAACATGCTAAAATGAGAGTCTTTTACTTACCAATGGAAAACCAGTAACGCTAACCTGGTCACATGAAGTACATCTTAGCCAATCAAATGCCGGCTTTTAATCTCCTTCCTTGCTTCTTCCATAAAGATTTCAGGCTTGCCTTCAATAATGGCGGAGTATGTGGTAGTCTTGTTGTTGCTCATGTGTTTGCTAACGCTTCATCATCTAAGTGTGGATTTACTTCACAATACAACCAACATCAGAGGTTTATTATTATCTTACACATAAGGCAAATTATTAATAGAGCTGCTGATTGCACATCAACACTTCCTTACAGCACCAAATACTAGCCTGGCATATATAATACAGTGTTTTGGGCCCTTTTTGGTGATATGTGTACAGTGCTCAGAATATATGCGCACGCCCCCCACAAATCTCTCATTTAAATTAATATTTTCTTTAGGATGCTTTACATTATTGTATTTGTGCACATACATTAGTTTAGTCAGTACTGAAGCCAAATCTGGAGCTAATCTAACAAAATAACTTACAATTATGGTTAAAAAATTACTAGCCTAAATTTATATGTTAGAGAAAATATTAAATATAATTTTCAAAAATAGCAAAAATCAAGAGAAACAAAAATTATATAAATTTTGTTGAAATGTTGTAGTTTGTAAATAGGTTTTTTGTAATATTTTGCTTGAATTTAATTATCTTTCAATTTCTAAAGATGTTCTGTGACTAAAATAGTTTAAATAAATGTATATGTTTAATAAATCTGTTTTGTTCATATGCACCAATATATATATTACCCATATTCACTGAGAAATGGATATAATTATTCATTTTCAAAAAGGGGTATACTCTTATATTTTGAGCATTTTAAATGCAATCGTTTGGAAAATGTGAAGTTGTGAAACATTTTCAAAATGCAAGGGACACAACTAAAGATATTTTACATGAAAATTAAAAAAAAGGAACCAAAAACAGACACAATTGTCAGACAATTCCTAGTGACTTCAATGACTCAACTGTGATCATTTGACGCTGCAAGAACAAATTTGCACACACCCCCCACCATAAAATACCTCTATCTTTCACATCAGATTCATTTATTTTTCTAAGACTTAGTGCCCTATTAATCAGGGGTCACCTCATTGGAATGAACAGACTATTACAGCATATTTTTCACACAGTAGATGTACATCTAGCTGCAACCAAGTACTGGCAGACACCCATACACTCTCTCAATCACACACACACTCATACACTGAGCCACCGTGCCACCCCACATCAGATTATAATGCATATTTACTATGGGAAATACAATGGTTGCATGTTGCATTGTTGACTCTAATGGCAACACGTCATAATGCCAAAGTAAACGCACATCATGTCCTCTTAAAAACAGAAGACAAAGGCGAACAAAGACTTGTGCACAAAAGTGTTCTTGGAGCTTTGAAAGATTTCAGTTGAACCACTGAAGTTGCATGACATATTTGAACAAACTTTTCCGTTCATTTTCTGGACTCTGAACAAGTCAGAACGATTGTGTACGAAGGTTAAGAGAGCTCTAGGATTACATCTAATATTTTACGAATATTTGACAATAGAATTTTTATTTATGGCTGAACTAACCCTTTAAATAGGGTTCTCAATCTTTCGCATTTTAAAACTGACATGCTTAGTTGGTGAAGTTATTTATCTCTCCCTCACGACCTGTGTTTTTGTCCCTGAGCTCTGTAAAGCTCATCGGAAGTGCTGTGAGATCCGCGTCGAGACCTGAGTTAGAGTTTAATTGGTGTGAGAGAGACTCGAAGGGTCTGAATAATAGATATCAAACCTGTGGAGACACTCAAGGAAAAAAAAAAGCACAGATGTTCCTGAGCTGCACAGTGGAGGTTTCCAAACATTATAAATGCAAACAGGTCAGAGAAGAAGGTGTTTTTTCTTCAAAAAGGTATTTTTTGGAGGGGTTGGATAGATGGAGGCTGTCACCAACTGGTTTGTAGTTTTGTTGAATGTGTTTTAATGAGCTCCATAAATCCACTATCTTTCTCAGGCATTAGTCAACATGTGTCTGAGTTTCGGGAGTTTTAGGGAAGGGTGAAAAGAAGCTTCTCAAGGCATTTATGGTTATCCAGGGCTCAAAACTCTATCTGCAGGCAAATATGTTTGAAGATCAGATGTTGATCTTAGTGACAACAAGCAAAAGTGTCATATTTGTGCTTTAAATTTTTCATTTTAACAAGAATTGTGAGTGTTGTTACATAAAGTTTAAATATATTAAGATTTATGGTACATACAATGTTGTGTGTTCATTCCTAATCTATCTTGTTTTGTAATATGATTTGAGAGAGATATTTTAAATATAAAAATATTAATCACCATATAACATGTAACTACCTTTAGCACTTCACTTTATATATAAAAAAGGCAAAGTACATAAAAGCATCCCGGACGAGCCCCTGCAATTTTTAAAAATAAAGTTATTAACTTATTAAACAATTAAATTAATATTTAATGGTAATTTTTAGTAATAAGGCTTTATTTAAAGTTAACATCAACTAAAACTGTTATGGCAAGCCATAAAAGCTCAAAGGTAGCAAAGTCTATGAAAATACAACTGTGCATTTATGAACATATTGCAAATACCAATAACATTCAGGACTAATTAGCAATACTTATCACATTTGAATGGGTAATGCTGGGTGAAATCTAAACAAATCTGCATGCATAATGTGGGAGACGTCTCGGGCAAAAAAGGTTACACACTCACCACTGATTTCTACTCAGTTCATTTCTTGATTCGTTAATTTATTTAAAAAGACAAACAACAGATCCATGCATCTGAAATCCCTGCATCATCAGGCGTAAAAGTTGGCTAATTGGGATAAACAAACAAAAAGAAAACAAAGAACTACAGTAAACTCATATTTCCTATTAGCATCTAGTAAGCCAAGAACATTATACAGATGAATCTGATTTGACAATAATATGACAAAAAACATGCTTAAATTATGTTAGGACATGTTGTTTTATGTCATAAATAAACTTTTCTTTATAAAAGCATGCATAAAATAAAATGTCTTACTACAGTATCTTTGTGTGTATTAAAACAGATTGTGGGGGCTCGTCCGGGATATAATGTTACTTTATATTTGTAAAACAGTTTAACAAAAATATTCTTTATCATCAGAGTTTTTGTTTTTATTTGAAAGAGTATTTGTGCGTTTTAGCATTGTCTCGCACCTCTTTAGGAACATGTAGAATGGCATTCAGAGTAAGTCAGTCTTGTGAAATACTTGCGTTTAGCTGGCTAAGGTAGTCAGCATCAGCAGAGATGTTAGTATTCCTCACACATGTTATCCTCTGCATATTTAATACAGAACCTCTTTTCACCCAGCGGCTTCACAGGAACATCTTACCTCGCTGTTGAATGCCGTCAGTCACGTCTTGTCGCCTGTACTGCTGAAAGCTTTAACGCAACACTGCTGACCCCTCTGAATATTCAATCTTAGGAGACTGGATCTGCGCATCCTCATGTTGTTTAAAATCATTTTTCTTTCCCTGTGGAACACAAGAGATGGATTTTTTTTGCAATATTGAGTTAAATGTAAGACTTATGGTAAATGTCAGATTTGATTACTTTGTGATATATTTGTTTACTTGTTGTGGTACTTTTGTTGTTGATGTAGACTGTGTTGAGTAGTTTTCAGAATCTACATGTTTGAGATAACTATTACTGTAACATTCACAACAGCAGTTTTGTAAAATAATTAACATAGGATCATTCTGAAAACCTAGCCCTATTTACATCACTGATGATCGCAAATTATTTAACCGGAGAAATGTATGGCTGCATTTCGTATTTAGAACGAACACTACAAGGTGCTATTATGCCGTTCCTTTTAGTGCTAGCAGTTGACCACTTACCTTCGTATGAAGGGATGTCTGGCTGTTACCAGTTTGTCCAGTAGCTCGCCATGTACATCGGCAGAATTGAGATGAAGAGAGAAGTTGACCATGATGACAGGGTTCAAATCCAGCAAGAATGATTCCTGAAAGCAGGTAGGACAAAACAAAAGTCAAATAGTAAAATAAGTAAATGACAGAGTGAGAATGTGGTAAAACCTGAAAGCGTGGTAAAAATCAAGGATCTTTTCTTTTTCTTGATTGATTTAAAAAAAAAAATGTTGGTTGGATTTAGGGAAGTGGGTGGGCACTGGTCAATTAGTGCTTTTTAAAACACTTTCGGTTGGGTTTAAATAGGGGGTTGGTTAGGGATATTCAGTTGGTTGGTCAGTCAGTCACACAGTTAGTTGAAAGTGTGATGGCACTCGCGAAAAAATTTTGAGATCTCAAATGCATACACAGTGGCCTTTGGTGGAGTCTCGAAAAGAAAAATTGCAAAAAAAAAAAAAGAAAAAAAAAAGTAGCCCCTGGGACGTATTTTGTGATCTCCAGAAATGTAGGTAGGGCTTCTTTTTCAGAATGAAAATAATAAAAATTAAAATAATAATAATAATAATAAAAATATAAAATAATACTTGAAAATAATACTTCATATAAGATTTCAAAAAAAGTTGTACTGTTTTAAGAATAATCTCATTCTGAAAATAAGAGAATAGAAGCATTTTGAAAACTGTGAAAATCATGAAAAAGTTAAAAGTAACAATATTAAACTAAAATAATACAAACGCAGCATAACAAAATGAACGTAAACAACAATACAACAAACAAAAAACATATTTAATAAAGCTGAACAAAAATGTTTAAAAAAACAAAACAAAAGTACCATAAAATATCATAGTGAACTAAGTGATTAAATAGAAAGTAAATCTAACCAAAAAAAAAACTAACAAACAAAAAACTTTAAAATACAACACAGCACAGTAAAAATAAGAAAATTAAACAAAAAGCTAAAGATTTCAGTGCAAAAAAACCAGCACAATAACAACATTTATACAATGAAAAAGAAAACCAAAACTAAACAATAAAATAACAGTACGATGTAAAATATACAAATGTATTTAAAAAATAAACAAACTAAACCAAAA